>NW_026906447.1:0-21604 GCF_033807715.1 Cololabis saira | reverse complement strand
CATTTTTGGGTGTGTTTCGGGTTTTTTCTGGTTTATTTTCGGGTTAATTTTCGGGTTTTTTCGGGTTTATTTTAAGGTTTTTTCGGGTTTATTTTCGGGTGTGTTTCGGGTTTATTTTTGGGTTTATTTTCGGGTTTTTTCGGGTTTATTTTAAGGTTTTTTCGGGTTTATTTTTTGGGTGTGTTTCGGGTTTTTTCGGGTTTATTTTAAGGTTTTTTCGGGTTTATTTTCGGGTGTGTTTCGGGTTTTTTCGGGTTTATTTTCGGGTTTTTTCGGGTTTATATTAAGGTTCTTTCGGGTTTATTTTCGGGTGTGTTTCGGGTTTTTTCGGGTTTATTTTCGGGTTTATATTAAGGTTTTTTCGGGTTCATTTTCGGGTGTGTTTCGGGTTTTTTCGGGTTTATTTTCGGGTTTATTTTAAGGTTTTTTCGGGTTTATTTTCGGGTGTGTTTCGGGTTTTTTCGGGTTTATTTTCGGGTTAATTTTCAGGTTTTTTCGGGTTTATTTTAAGGTTTTTTCGGGTTTATTTTCGGGTGTGTTTCGGTTTTTTCGGGTTTATTTTCGGGTTTATTTTTGGGTTTTTTCGGGTTTATTTTAAGGTTTTTTCGGGTTTATTTTTGGGTGTGTTTCGGGTTTTTTCGGGTTTATTTTCGGGTTTATTTTTGGGTTTTTTCGGGTTTATTTTAAGGTTTTTTCGGGTTTATTTTTGGGTGTGTTTCGGGTTTTTTCGGGTTTATTTTCGGGTTAATTTTCAGGTTTTTTCGGGTTTATTTTAAGGTTTTTTCGGTTTATTTTCGGGTTTGTTTCGGGTTTATTTTTGGGTTTATTTTCGGGTTTTTTCGGGTTTATTTTCGGGTGTGTTTCGGGTTTTTTCGGGTTTATTTTCGGGTTAATTTTCAGGTTTTTTCGGGTTTATTTTAAGGTTTTTTCGGGTTTATTTTCGGGTGTGTTTCGGGTTTTTTCGGGTTTATTTTCGGGTGTGTTTCGGGTTTTTTCTGGTTTATTTTCGGGTGTGTTTCGGGTTTTTTCGGGTTTATTTTCGGGTTTTTTCGGGTTTATATTAAGGTTCTTTCGGGTTTATTTTCGGGTGTGTTTCGGGTTTTTTCGGGTTTATTTTCGGGTTTATATTAAGGTTTTTTCGGGTTCATTTTCGGGTGTGTTTCGGGTTTTTTCGGGTTTATTTTCGGGTTTATTTTAAGGTTTTTTCGGGTTTATTTTCGGGTGTGTTTCGGGTTTTTTCGGGTTTATTTTCGGGTTAATTTTCAGGTTTTTTCGGGTTTATTTTAAGGTTTTTTCGGGTTTATTTTCGGGTGTGTTTCGGGTTTTTTCGGGTTTATTTTCGGGTTTATTTTTGGGTTTTTTCGGGTTTATTTTAAGGTTTTTTCGGGTTTATTTTTGGGTGTGTTTCGGGTTTTTTCGGGTTTATTTTCGGGTTAATTTTCAGGTTTTTTCGGGTTTATTTTAAGGTTTTTTCGGGTTTATTTTCGGGTGTGTTTCGGGTTTTTTCGGGTTTATTTTCGGGTGTGTTTCGGGTTTTTTCTGGTTTATTTTCGGGTGTGTTTCGGGTTTTTTCGGGTTTATTTTCGGGTTTTTTCGGGTTTATTTTCGGGTGTGTTTCGGGTTTTTTCTGGTTTATTTTCGGGTTTATTTTAAGGTTTTTTCGGGTTTATTTTCGGGTGTGTTTCGGGTTTTTTCGGGTTTATTTTGGGGTTTTTTCGGGTTTATCTTAAGGTTTTTTTGGGTTTATTTTCGGGTGTGTTTCGAGTTTTTTCGGGTTTATTTTCGGGTTATTTCGGGTTTATTTTCGGGTTATTTCGGGTTTATATTAAGGTTTTTTCGGGTTTATTTTCGGGTGTGTTTCGGGTTTTTTCGGGTTTATTTTTGGGTGTGTTTCGGGTTTTTTCTGGTTTATTTTCGGGTTAATTTTCGGGTTTTTTCGGGTTTATTTTAAGGTTTTTTCGGGTTTATTTTCGGGTGTGTTTCGGGTTTATTTTTGGGTTTATTTTCGGGTTTTTTCGGGTTTATTTTAAGGTTTTTTCGGGTTTATTTTTTGGGTGTGTTTCGGGTTTTTTCGGGTTTATTTTAAGGTTTTTTCGGGTTTATTTTCGGGTGTGTTTCGGGTTTTTTCGGGTTTATTTTCGGGTTTTTTCGGGTTTATATTAAGGTTCTTTCGGGTTTATTTTCGGGTGTGTTTCGGGTTTTTTCGGGTTTATTTTCGGGTTTATATTAAGGTTTTTTCGGGTTCATTTTCGGGTGTGTTTCGGGTTTTTTCGGGTTTATTTTCGGGTTTATTTTAAGGTTTTTTCGGGTTTATTTTCGGGTGTGTTTCGGGTTTTTTCGGGTTTATTTTCGGGTTAATTTTCAGGTTTTTTCGGGTTTATTTTAAGGTTTTTTCGGGTTTATTTTCGGGTGTGTTTCGGGTTTTTTCGGGTTTATTTTCGGGTTTATTTTTGGGTTTTTTCGGGTTTATTTTAAGGTTTTTTCGGGTTTATTTTTGGGTGTGTTTCGGGTTTTTTCGGGTTTATTTTCGGGTTAATTTTCAGGTTTTTTCGGGTTTATTTTAAGGTTTTTTCGGGTTTATTTTCGGGTGTGTTTCGGGTTTATTTTTGGGTTTATTTTCGGGTTTTTTCGGGTTTATTTTCGGGTGTGTTTCGGGTTTTTTCGGGTTTATTTTCGGGTTTTTTCGGGTTTATATTAAGGTTCTTTCGGGTTTATTTTCGGGTGTGTTTCGGGTTTTTTCGGGTTTATTTTCGGGTTTATATTAAGGTTTTTTCGGGTTCATTTTCGGGTGTGTTTCGGGTTCTTTCGGGTTTATTTTCGGGTTTATTTTAAGGTTTTTTCGGGTTTATTTTCGGGTGTGTTTCGGGTTTTTTCGGGTTTATTTTCGGGTTAATTTTCAGGTTTTTTCGGGTTTATTTTAAGGTTTTTTCGGGTTTATTTTCGGGTGTGTTTCGGGTTTTTTCGGGTTTATTTTCGGGTTATTTCGGGTTTATATTAAGGTTTTTTCGGGTTTATTTTCGGGTGTGTTTCGGGTTTTTTCGGGTTTATTTTTGGGTGTGTTTCGGGTTTTTTCTGGTTTATTTTCGGGTTAATTTTCGGGTTTTTTCGGGTTTATTTTAAGGTTTTTTCGGGTTTATTTTCGGGTGTGTTTCGGGTTTATTTTTGGGTTTATTTTCGGGTTTTTTCGGGTTTATTTTAAGGTTTTTTCGGGTTTATTTTCGGGTGTGTTTCGGGTTTTTTCGGGTTTATTTTCGGGTTTTTTCGGGTTTATATTAAGGTTCTTTCGGGTTTATTTTCGGGTGTGTTTCGGGTTTTTTCGGGTTTATTTTCGGGTTTATATTAAGGTTTTTTCGGGTTCATTTTCGGGTGTGTTTTGGGTTTTTTCTGGTTTATTTTCGGGTGTGTTTCGGGTTTTTTCGGGTTTATTTTCGGGTTTATTTTTGGGTATTTTCGGGTTTATCTTAAGGTTTTTTTGGGTTTATTTTCGGGTGTGTTTCGGGTTTTTTCGGGTTTATTTTCGGGTTTTTTCGGGTTTATTTTCGGGTGTGTTTCGGGTTTTTTCTGGTTTATTTTCGGGTTTATTTTAAGGTTTTTTCGGGTTTATTTTCGGGTGTGTTTCGGGTTTTTTCGGGTTTATCTTAAGGTTTTTTTGGGTTTATTTTCGGGTGTGTTTAGAGTTTTTTCGGGTTTACTTTCGGGTTATTTCGGGTTTATTTTCGGGTTATTTCGGGTTTATATTAAGGTTTTTTCGGGTTTATTTTCGGGTGTGTTTCGGGTTTTTTTGGGTTTATTTTCGGGTTAATTTTCAGGTTTTTTCGGGTTTATTTTAAGGTTTTTTCGGGTTTATTTTCGGGTGTGTTTCGGGTTTTTTCGGGTTTATTTTCGGGTTTATTTTTGTTTTTTTTCGGGTTTATTTTAAGGTTTTTTCGGGTTTATTTTTGGGTGTGTTTCGGGTTTTTTCTGGTTTATTTTCGGGTTAATTTTCGGGTTTTTTCGGGTTTATTTTCGGGTGTGTTTCGGGTTCATTTTCGGGTTTATTTTCGGGCTTTTTCGGGTTTATTTTAAGGTTTTTTCGTGTTTATTTTCGGGTGTGTTTCGGGTTTTTTCGGGTTTATTTTCGGGTTTTTTCGGGTTTATTTTAAGGTTTTTTCGGGTTTATTTTTTGGGTGTGTTTCGGGTTTTTTCGGGTTTATTTTAAGGTTTTTTCGGGTTTATTTTCGGGTGTGTTTCGGGTTTTTTCGGGTTTATTTTCGGGTTTTTTCGGGTTTATATTAAGGTTCTTTCGGGTTTATTTTCGGGTGTGTTTCGGGTTTTTTCGGGTTTATATTAAGGTTTTTTCGGGTTCATTTTCGGGTGTGTTTCGGGTTTTTTCGGGTTTATTTTCGGGTTTATTTTAAGGTTTTTTCGGGTTTATTTTCGGGTGTGTTTCGGGTTTTTCTTTGTTTGTTTTCGGGTTTATTTTCGGGTTTTTTCGGGTTTATTTTCAGGTGTGTTTCGGGTTTTTTCGGGTTTATTTTCGGGTTTATTTTAAGGTTTTTTCGGGTTTATTTTCGGATGTGTTTCGGGTTTTTTCGGGTTTATTTTCGGGGTGTGTTTCAGGTTTTTCTTTGTTTGTTTTCGTGTTTATTTTCGGGTTTTTTCGGGTTTATTTTCGGGTGTGTTTCGGGTTTTTTCGGGTTTATTTTCGGGTTTATTTTAAGGTTTTTTCGGGTTTATTTTCGGATGTGTTTCGGGTTTTTTCGGGTTTATTTTCGGGTGTGTTTCGGGTTTTTTCGGGTTTATTTTCGGGTTTATTTTTGGGTATTTTCGGGTTTATCTTAAGGTTTTTTTGGGTTTATTTTCGGGTGTGTTTCGGGTTTTTTCGGGTTTATTTTCGGGTTTTTTCGGGTTTATTTTCGGGTGTGTTTCGGGTTTTTTCTGGTTTATTTTCGGGTTTATTTTAAGGTTTTTTCGGGTTTATTTTCGGGTGTGTTTCGGGTTTTTTCGGGTTTATTTTGGGGTTTTTTCGGGTTTATCTTAAGGTTTTTTTGGGTTTATTTTCGGGTGTGTTTCGAGTTTTTTCGGGTTTATTTTCGGGTTATTTCGGGTTTATTTTCGGGTTATTTCGGGTTTATATTAAGGTTTTTTCGGGTTTATTTTCGGGTGTGTTTCGGGTTTTTTCGGGTTTATTTTTGGGTGGGTTTCGAGTTTTTTCGGGTTTATTTTCGGGTTATTTCGGGTTTATTTTCGGGTTATTTCGGGTTTATATTAAGGTTTTTTCGGGTTTATTTTCGGGTGTGTTTAGGGTTTATTTTCTGTTTTTTTCGGGTGTGTTTCGGGTTTTTTCTGATTTTCGGGTTTATTTTTGGGTTTTTTCTGGTTCATTTTCGGGTTTTTTGGGGTGTGTTTCGGGTTTTTTCTGGTTTATTTTCTGTTTTTTTCTGGTTTATTTTCGGGTGTGTCTCAGGTTTTTTCGGGTTCATTTTCGGTCTTTTTCGGGTTTATTTTGGGGTTTTTTCGGGTTTATTTTCGGGTTTTTCGTGATTTTTCGGGTTTATTTTCGTTTTTTTATTCGGGTTTATTTTCGGGTTTATTTTCGGGTGTGTTTCAGGTTTTTTCGGATTTATTTTCGGGTTTTTTTGGGTGTTTTTCAGGTTTTTTCGGTTTTATTTTCGGGTGTGTTTCAGGTTTTTTTTCTGGTTTTTCCTGGTTTATTTTCTGTTTTTTTCGGGTGTGTTTCGGGTTTTTTCTGGTTTATTTTCGGGTTTATTTTTGGGTTTTTTCTGGTTCATTTTCGGGTTTTTTGGGGTGTGTTTCGGTTTTTTTCTGGTTTATTTTCTGTTTTTTTCTGGTTTATTTTCGGGTGTGTCTCAGGTTTTTTCGGGTTCATTTTCGGTCTTTTTCGGGTTTATTGTCGGGTTTATTTTCGGGTGTGTTTCGGGTTTTTTCGGGTTTATTTTCGGGTTTATTTTCGGATGTGTCTTGGGTTTTTTCGGGTTTATTTTCGGTATTTTTCGGGTTTATTTTTGGGTGTGTTTCGGGTTTTTTCTGGTTTATTTTGGGGTTTTTTCGGGTTTATTTTCGGGTGTGTTTCAGGTTTATTTTCAGGTTTTTTCTGGTTCATTTTTGGGTTTTTTCGGGTTCATTTTCGGGTGTGTTTCGGGTTTTTCGGGTTTATTTTCGGCTGTGTTTCGTGATTTTTCGGGTTTATTTGTGTTTTTTCGGGTTTATTTTCGGGTTTATTTTCGGGTGTGTTTCAGGTTTTTTTGGATTTATTTTCGGGTTTTTTCGGGTGTATTTTCGGGTTTTTTGGGTGTGTTTCGGGTTTATTTTCGGGTTTTTTGGGTGTGTTTCTGGTTTATTTTCGGGTTTTTTCGGGTTTATTTTCGGGCTTATTTTCTGACTTTTCTGGTTTATTTTCTTGTTTTTTCAGGTCTATTTTCGGGTGTGTTTCAGGTTTTATCGGGTTTATCTTCGGGTTTATTTTCTGTTTTTTTTCGGGTTTATTTTCGGGTTTTTTCTGGTTTATTTTCGGGTGTGTTTCAGTTTTTTTCGGTTTTATTTTTGGGTTTTTTCGGGTTTATTTTTGGGTTTATTTTGGGGTTTTTTCGGGTTTATTTTCGGGTTTTTTCGAGTTTATTTTCGGATGTGTCTTGGGTTTTTGCGGGTCTAATTTCGGGTTTATTTTGGGGTTTTTTCGGGTTTATTTTCGGGTGTGTTTCAGGTTTATTTTCAGGTTTTTTCTGGTTCATTTTTGGGTTTTTTCGGGTTCATTTTCGGGCGTGTTTCGGGTTTTTTCTGGTTTATTTTCGGGTCTTTTCGGGTTTATTTTCGGGTTTTTTCGGGTTTATTTTCGGGTTTTTTCTGGTTTGTTTTAGGGTTTATTTTCGGGTTTTTTGGGGGTTTATTTTCGGGTTTTTTCGGGTTTATTTTCGGGTGTGTTTCGGGTTTTTTCAGGTTTATTTTCGGGTTTTTTCGGGTATATTTTTGTTTTTTTTCGGGTTTATTTTCGGGTTTACTTTCGGGTATTTTCGGGTTTATTTTCGGATGTGTCTTGGGTTTTTTCGGGTTTTTTTCGGTATTTTTCGGGTTTATTTTTGGGTGTGTTTCGGGTTTTTTCAGGTTTATTTTCGGGTTTTTTCGGGTTTATTTTCGGGTTTTTTCTGGTTTATTTTCGGGTTTTTTCGGGTTTATTTTCGGGTTTTTTCGAGTTTATTTTCGGATGTGTCTTGGGTTTTTGCGGGTCTAATTTCGGGTTTATTTTGGGGTTTTTTCGGGTTTATTTTCGGGTGTGTTTCAGGTTTATTTTCAGGTTTTTTCTGGTTCATTTTTGGGTTTTTTCGGGTTCATTTTCGGGCGTGTTTCGGGTTTTTTCTGGTTTATTTTCGGGTTTTTTCGGGTTTATTTTCGGGTTTATTTTCGGGTTTTTTCTGGTTTGTTTTAGGGTTTATTTTCGGGTTTTTTGGGGGTTTATTTTCGGGTTTTTTCGGGTTTATTTTCGGGTGTGTTTCGGGTTTTTTCAGGTTTATTTTCGGGTTTTTTCGGGTATATTTTTGTTTTTTTTCGGGTTTATTTTCGGGTTTACTTTCGGGTATTTTCGGGTTTATTTTCGGATGTGTCTTGGGTTTTTTCGGGTTTTTTTCGGTATTTTTCGGGTTTATTTTTGGGTGTGTTTCGGGTTTTTTCAGGTTTATTTTCGGGTTTTTTCGGGTTTATTTTCGGGTTTTTTCTGGTTTATTTTCGGGTTTTTTCGGGTTTATTTTCGGGTTTTTTCGAGTTTATTTTCGGATGTGTCTTGGGTTTTTGCGGGTCTAATTTCGGGTTTATTTTGGGGTTTTTTCGGGTTTATTTTCGGGTGTGTTTCAGGTTTATTTTCAGGTTTTTTCTGGTTCATTTTTGGGTTTTTTCGGGTTCATTTTCGGGCGTGTTTCGGGTTTTTTCTGGTTTATTTTCGGGTTTTTTCGGGTTTATTTTCGGGTTTTTTCGAGTTTATTTTCGGATGTGTCTTGGGTTTTTGCGGGTCTATTTTAGGGTTTATTTTCGGGTTTTTTCGGGTTTATTTTCGGGTGTGTTTCGGGTTTTTTCGGGTTTATTTTGGGGTTTTTTCGGGTTTATTTTCGGGTGTGTTTCAGGTTTATTTTCAGGTTTTTTCTGGTTCATTTTTGGGTTTTTTCGGGTTCATTTTCGGGTGTGTTTCGGGTTTTTCGGGTTTATTTTCGGCTGTGTTTCGTGATTTTTCGGGTTTATTTGTGTTTTTTCGGGTTTATTTTCGGGTTTATTTTCGGGTGTGTTTCAGGTTTTTTTGGATTTATTTTCGGGTTTTTTCGGGTGTATTTTCGGGTTTTTTGGGTGTGTTTCGGGTTTATTTTCGGGTTTTTTGGGTGTGTTTCTGGTTTATTTTCGGGTTTTTTCGGGTTTATTTTCGGGCTTATTTTCTGACTTTTCTGGTTTATTTTCTTGTTTTTTCAGGTCTATTTTCGGGTGTGTTTCAGGTTTTATCGGGTTTATCTTCGGGTTTATTTTCTGTTTTTTTCGGGTTTATTTTCGGGTTTTTTCTGGTTTATTTTCGGGTGTGTTTCAGTTTTTTTCGGTTTTATTTTTGGGTTTTTTCGGGTTTATTTTTGGGTTTATTTTGGGGTTTTTTCGGGTTTATTTTTGGGTTTTTTCTGGTTTATTTTCGGGTGTTTTTCTGGGTTTTTCGGGTTTATTTTCGGGTTTTTTCGGGTTCATTTTCGGGTTTTTTCGGGTTTATTTTCGGGTGTATTTTTGTTTTTTTTTGGGGTGTGTTTCGGGTTTTTTCAGGTTTATTTTCGGGTTTTTTCGGGTATGTTTTCGGGTTTTTTCGGGTTTATTTTAGGGTGTATTTTCGGGTTTTTTTCGGGTTTATTTTCGGGCGTGTGTCGGGTTTTTTCAGGTTTATTTTCGGATTTTTTGGATATATTTTCGGGTTTTTTCGGGTTTATTTTCGGGTTTTTTCGGGTTTATTTTCGGGTTTATTTTCGGGTGTGTTTCGGGTTTTTTCGGGTTTATTTTCGGGTTTATTTTCGGATGTGTCTTGGGTTTTTTCGGGTTTTTTTCGGTATTTTTCGGGTTTATTTTTGGGTGCGTTTCGGGTTTTTTCAGGTTTATTTTCGGGTTTTTTCGGGTTATTTTCGGGTTTTTTCTGGTTTATTTTCGGGTTTTTTCGGGTTTATTTTCGGGTTTTTTCGAGTTTATTTTCGGATGTGTCTTGGGTTTTTGCGGGTCTAATTTCGGGTTTATTTTGGGGTTTTTTCGGGTTTATTTTCGGGTGTGTTTCAGGTTTATTTTCAGGTTTTTTCTGGTTCATTTTTGGGTTTTTTCGGGTTCATTTTCGGGTGTGTTTCGGGTTTTTTCGGGTTTATTTTTGGGTGTGTTTCGGGTTTTTTCAGGTTTATTTTCGGGTTTTTTGGGTATATTTTCGGGTTTTTTCGGGTTTATTTTCGGGTTTTTTTTCGGGTTTATATTCGGGTGTGTTTCGGGTTTATTTTCGGGTTTTTTCGGGTTTATTTTCGGGTTTATTTTCGGGTTTTTTCTGGTTTGTTTTAGGGTTTATTTTCGGGGTTCTTTTGGGTTTATTTTCGGGTTTTTTCGGGTTTTTTCAGGTTTATTTTCGGGTTTTTTCGGGTATATTTTCGGGCTTTTTCGGGTTTATTTTTGGGTTTATTTTCGGGGTTTTTTTCGGGTGTGTTTCGGGTTTTTTCAGGTTTATTTTCGGGTTTATTTTCGTGTTTTTCCGGGTTTATTTTCGGGTGTTTTTCAGGTTTTTTCGGGTTTATTTTCGGGCTTATTTTCTGACTTTTCTGGTTTATTTTCTTGTTTTTTCAGGTCTATTTTCGGGTGTGTTTCAGGTTTTATCGGGTTTATCTTCGGGTTTATTTTCTGTTTTTTTCGGGTTTATTTTCGGGTTTTTTCTGGTTTATTTTCGGGTGTGTTTCAGTTTTTTTCGGTTTTATTTTTGGGTTTTTTCGGGTTTATTTTTGGGTTTATTTTGGGGTTTTTTCGGGTTTATTTTTGGGTTTTTTCTGGTTTATTTTCGGGTGTTTTTCTGGGTTTTTCGGGTTTATTTTCGGGTTTTTTCGGGTTCATTTTCGGGTTTTTTCGGGTTTATTTTCGGGTGTATTTTTGTTTTTTTTGGGGTGTGTTTCGGGTTTTTTCAGGTTTATTTTCGGGTTTTTTCGGGTATGTTTTCGGGTTTTTTCGGGTTTATTTTAGGGTGTATTTTCGGGTTTTTTTCGGGTTTATTTTCGGGCGTGTGTCGGGTTTTTTCAGGTTTATTTTCGGATTTTTTGGATATATTTTCGGGTTTTTTCGGGTTTATTTTCGGGTTTTTTCGGGTTTATTTTCGGGTTTATTTTCGGGTGTGTTTCGGGTTTTTTCGGGTTTATTTTCGGGTTTATTTTCGGATGTGTCTTGGGTTTTTTCGGGTTTTTTTCGGTATTTTTCGGGTTTATTTTTGGGTGCGTTTCGGGTTTTTTCAGGTTTATTTTCGGGTTTTTTCGGGTTTATTTTCGGGTTTTTTCTGGTTTATTTTCGGGTTTTTTCGGGTTTATTTTCGGGTTTTTTCGAGTTTATTTTCGGATGTGTCTTGGGTTTTTGCGGGTCTAATTTCGGGTTTATTTTGGGGTTTTTTCGGGTTTATTTTCGGGTGTGTTTCAGGTTTATTTTCAGGTTTTTTCTGGTTCATTTTTGGGTTTTTTCGGGTTCATTTTCGGGTGTGTTTCGGGTTTTTTCGGGTTTATTTTTGGGTGTGTTTCGGGTTTTTTCAGGTTTATTTTCGGGTTTTTTGGGTATATTTTCGGGTTTTTTCGGGTTTATTTTCGGGTTTTTTTTCGGGTTTATATTCGGGTGTGTTTCGGGTTTATTTTCGGGTTTTTTCGGGTTTATTTTCGGGTTTATTTTCGGGTTTTTTCTGGTTTGTTTTAGGGTTTATTTTCGGGGTTCTTTTGGGTTTATTTTCGGGTTTTTTTCGGGTTTTTTCAGGTTTATTTTCGGGTTTTTTCGGGTATATTTTCGGGCTTTTTCGGGTTTATTTTTGGGTTTATTTTCGGGGTTTTTTTCGGGTGTGTTTCGGGTTTTTTCAGGTTTATTTTCGGGTTTATTTTCGTGTTTTTCCGGGTTTATTTTCGGGTGTTTTTCGGGTTTTTTCGGGTTTATTTTCGGGTTTTTTCGGGTTTATTTTCGGGCGTGTTTCGGGTTTTTTCTGGTTTATTTTCGGGTTTTTTCGGGTTTATTTTCGGGTTTTTTCGGGTTTATTTTCGGGTTTTTTCGAGTTTATTTTCGGATGTGTCTTGGGTTTTTGCGGGTCTATTTTAGGGTTTATTTTCGGGTTTTTTCGGGTTTATTTTCGGGTGTGTTTCGGGTTTTTTCGGGTTTATTTTGGGGTTTTTTCGGGTTTATTTTCGGGTGTGTTTCAGGTTTATTTTCAGGTTTTTTCTGGTTCATTTTTGGGTTTTTTCGGGTTCATTTTCGGGTGTGTTTTGGGTTTTTTCGGGTTTATTTTCGGGTTTTTCGGGTTTATTTTCGGCTGTGTTTCGTGATTTTTCGGGTTTATTTATGTTTTTTCGGGTTTATTTTCGGGTTTATTTTCGGGTGTGTTTCAGGTTTTTTCGGATTTATTTTCGGGTTTTTTCGGGTGTATTTTCGGGTTTTTTGGGTGTGTTTCGGGTTTATTTTCGGGTTTTTTCGGGTTTATTTTCGGGCTTATTTTCTGACTTTTCTGGTTTATTTTCTTGTTTTTTCAGGTCTATTTTCGGGTGTGTTTCAGGTTCTATCGGGTTTATCTTCGGGTTTATTTTCTGTTTTTTTCGGGTTTATTTTCGGGTTTTTTCTGGTTTATTTTCGGGTGTGTTTCAGTTTTTTTCGGTTTTATTTTTGGGTTTTTTCGGGTTTATTTTTGGGTTTATTTTGGGGTTTTTTCGGGTTTATTTTTGGGTTTTTTCTGGTTTATTTTCGGGTGTTTTTCTGGGTTTTTCGGGTTTATTTTCGGGTTTTTTCGGGTTCATTTTCGGGTTTTTTCGGGTTTATTTTCGGGTGTATTTTTGTTTTTTTTGGGGTGTGTTTCGGGTTTTTTCAGGTTTATTTTCGGGTTTTTTCGGGTATGTTTTCGGGTTTTTTCGGGTTTATTTTAGGGTGTATTTTCGGGTTTTTTTCGGGTTTATTTTCGGGCGTGTGTCGGGTTTTTTCAGGTTTATTTTCGGATTTTTTGGATATATTTTCGGGTTTTTTCGGGTTTATTTTCGGGTTTTTTCGGGTTTATTTTCGGGTTTATTTTCGGGTGTGTTTCGGGTTTTTTCGGGTTTATTTTCGGGTTTATTTTCGGATGTGTCTTGGGTTTTTTCGGGTTTTTTTCGGTATTTTTCGGGTTTATTTTTGGGTGCGTTTCGGGTTTTTTCAGGTTTATTTTCGGGTTTTTTCGGGTTTATTTTCGGGTTTTTTCTGGTTTATTTTCGGGTTTTTTCGGGTTTATTTTCGGGTTTTTTCGAGTTTATTTTCGGATGTGTCTTGGGTTTTTGCGGGTCTAATTTCGGGTTTATTTTGGGGTTTTTTCGGGTTTATTTTCGGGTGTGTTTCAGGTTTATTTTCAGGTTTTTTCTGGTTCATTTTTGGGTTTTTTCGGGTTCATTTTCGGGTGTGTTTTGGGTTTTTTCGGGTTTATTTTCGGGTTTTTCGGGTTTATTTTCGGCTGTGTTTCGTGATTTTTCGGGTTTATTTATGTTTTTTCGGGTTTATTTTCGGGTTTATTTTCGGGTGTGTTTCAGGTTTTTTCGGATTTATTTTCGGTTTTTTCGGGTGTATTTTCGGGTTTTTTGGGTGTGTTTCGGGTTTATTTTCGGGTTTTTTCGGGTTTATTTTCGGGCTTATTTTCTGACTTTTCTGGTTTATTTTCTTGTTTTTTCAGGTCTATTTTCGGGTGTGTTTCAGGTTCTATCGGGTTTATCTTCGGGTTTATTTTCTGTTTTTTTCGGGTTTATTTTCGGGTTTTTTCTGGTTTATTTTCGGGTGTGTTTCAGTTTTTTTCGGTTTTATTTTTGGGTTTTTTCGGGTTTATTTTTGGGTTTATTTTGGGGTTTTTTCGGGTTTATTTTTGGGTTTTTTCTGGTTTATTTTCGGGTGTTTTTCTGGGTTTTTCGGGTTTATTTTCGGGTTTTTTCGGGTTCATTTTCGGGTTTTTTCGGGTTTATTTTCGGGTGTATTTTTGTTTTTTTTTGGGGTGTGTTTCGGGTTTTTTCAGGTTTATTTTCGGGTTTTTTCGGGTATGTTTTCGGGTTTTTTCGGGTTTATTTTAGGGTGTATTTTCGGGTTTTTTTCGGGTTTATTTTCGGGCGTGTGTCGGGTTTTTTCAGGTTTATTTTCGGATTTTTTGGATATATTTTCGGGTTTTTTCGGGTTTATTTTCGGGTTTTTTCGGGTTTATTTTCGGGTTTATTTTCGGGTGTGTTTCGGGTTTTTTCGGGTTTATTTTCGGGTTTATTTTCGGATGTGTCTTGGGTTTTTTCGGGTTTTTTTCGGTATTTTTCGGGTTTATTTTTGGGTGCGTTTCGGGTTTTTTCAGGTTTATTTTCGGGTTTTTTCGGGTTTATTTTCGGGTTTTTTCTGGTTTATTTTCGGGTTTTTTCGGGTTTATTTTCGGGTTTTTTCGAGTTTATTTTCGGATGTGTCTTGGGTTTTTGCGGGTCTAATTTCGGGTTTATTTTGGGGTTTTTTCGGGTTTATTTTCGGGTGTGTTTCAGGTTTATTTTCAGGTTTTTTCTGGTTCATTTTTGGGTTTTTTCGGGTTCATTTTCGGGTGTGTTTCGGGTTTTTTCGGGTTTTTTCGGGTTTATTTTTGGGTGTGTTTCGGGTTTTTTCAGGTTTATTTTCGGGTTTTTTGGGTATATTTTCGGGTTTTTTCGGGTTTATTTTCGGGTTTTTTCGGGTTTATTTTCGGGTTTATATTCGGGTGTGTTTCGGGTTTATTTTCGGGTTTTTTCGGGTTTATTTTCGGGTTTATTTTCGGGTTTTTTCTGGTTTGTTTTAGGGTTTATTTTCGGGGTTCTTTTGGGTTTATTTTCGGGTTTTTTCGGGTTTTTTCAGGTTTATTTTCGGGTTTTTTCGGGTATATTTTCGGGCTTTTTCGGGTTTATTTTTGGGTTTATTTTCGGGGTTTTTTTCGGGTGTGTTTCGGGTTTTTTCAGGTTTATTTTCGGGTTTATTTTCGTGTTTTTCCGGGTTTATTTTCGGGTGTTTTTCGGGTTTTTTCGGGTTTATTTTCGGGTTTTTTCGGGTTTATTTTCGGGCGTGTTTCGGGTTTTTTCTGGTTTATTTTCGGGTTTTTTCGGGTTTATTTTCGGGTTTTTTCGGGTTTATTTTCGGGTTTTTTCGAGTTTATTTTCGGATGTGTCTTGGGTTTTTGCGGGTCTATTTTAGGGTTTATTTTCGGGTTTTTTCGGGTTTATTTTCGGGTGTGTTTCGGGTTTTTTCGGGTTTATTTTGGGGTTTTTTCGGGTTTATTTTCGGGTGTGTTTCAGGTTTATTTTCAGGTTTTTTCTGGTTCATTTTTGGGTTTTTTCGGGTTCATTTTCGGGTGTGTTTTGGGTTTTTTTCGGGTTTATTTTCGGGTGTGTTTCAGGTTTATTTTCAGGTTTTTTCTGGTTCATTTTTGGGTTTTTTCGGGTTCATTTTCGGGTGTGTTTTGGGTTTTTTTCGGGTTTATTTTCGGGTTTTTCGGGTTTATTTTCGGCTGTGTTTCGTGATTTTTCGGGTTTATTTATGTTTTTTCGGGTTTATTTTCGGGTTTATTTTCGGGTGTGTTTCAGGTTTTTTCGGATTTATTTTCGGGTTTTTTCGGGTGTATTTTCGGGTTTTTTGGGTGTGTTTCGGGTTTATTTTCGGGTTTTTTCGGGTGTATTTTCGGGTTTTTTGGGTGTGTTTCGGGTTTATTTTCGGGTTTTTTCGGGTTTATTTTCGGGCTTATTTTCTGACTTTTCTGGTTTATTTTCTTGTTTTTTCAGGTCTATTTTCGGGTGTGTTTCAGGTTCTATCGGGTTTATCTTCGGGTTTATTTTCTGTTTTTTTCGGGTTTATTTTCGGGTTTTTTCTGGTTTATTTTCGGGTGTGTTTCAGTTTTTTTCGGTTTTATTTTTGGGTTTTTTCGGGTTTATTTTTGGGTTTATTTTGGGGTTTTTTCGGGTTTATTTTTGGTTTTTTTCGGGTTTATTTTCGGGTGTTTTTCTGGGTTTTTCGGGTTTATTCTCGGGTTTTTTTTTCAGGTGGGTTTCGGTTTTTTTTGGGGTTTATTTTCGGGTGTGTTTCAGGTTTTTTCGGGTTTATTTTCGGGTTTTTTCGGGTTCATTTTCGGGTTTTTTCGGGTTTATTTTCGGGTGTTTTTCAGGTTTTTTCGGTTTTATTTTCGGGTGTATTTTTGTTTTTTTTTGGGTGTGTTTCGGGTTTATTTTTGTTTTTTTCTGGTTTATTTTCGGGCATGTTTCAGGTTTTTTCGGGTTTATTTTCTGGTTTTTCCTGGTTTATTTTCTGTTTTTTTCGGGTGTGTTTCGGGTTTTTTCAGATTTTCGGGTTTATTTTTAGGTTTTTTCTGGTTCATTTTCGGGTTTTTTGGGGTGTGTTTCGGGATTTTTCTGGTTTATTTTCTGTTTTTTTCTGGTTTATTTTCGGGTGTGTCTCAGGTTTTTTCGGGTTCATTTTCGGTCTTTTTCGGGTTTATTTTCGGGTTTTTTCGGGTTTATTTTCGGGTTTATTTTCGTTTTTTTTCGGGTTTATTTTCGGGTTTTTTCGGGTTCATTTTCGGGTTTTTTCGGGTTTATTTTCGGGTGTTTTTCAGGTTTTTTCGGTTTTATTTTCGGGTGTATTTTTGTTTTTTTTTGGGTGTGTTTCGGGTTTATTTTTGTTTTTTTCTGGTTTATTTTCGGGCGTGTTTCAGGTTTTTTCGGGTTTATTTTCTGGTTTTTCCTGGTTTATTTTCTGTTTTTTTCGGGTGTGTTTCGGGTTTTTTCTGATTTTCGGGTTTATTTTTGGGTTTTTTCTGGTTCATTTTCGGGTTTTTTGGGGTGTGTTTCGGGTTTTTTCTGGTTTATTTTCTGTTTTTTTCTGGTTTATTTTCGGGTGTGTCTCAGGTTTTTTCGGGTTCATTTTCGGTCTTTTTCGGGTTTATTTTCGGGTTTTTTCGGGTTTATTTTCGGGTTTTTCGTGATTTTTCGGGTTTATTCTCGTTTTTTTTCGGGTTTATTTTCGGGTTTATTTTCGGGTGTGTTTCAGGTTTTTTCGGGTTTATTTTCGGGTTTTTTTGGGTGTTTTTCAGGTTTTTTCGGTTTTATTTTCGGGTGTATTTTTGGTTTTTTTTGGGTGTGTTTCGGGTTTATTTTTGTTTTTTTCTGGTTTATTTTCGGGCGTGTTTCAGGTTTTTTTTCTGGTTTTTCCTCGTTTATTTTCTGTTTTTTTCGGGTGTGTTTCGGGTTTTTTCTGTTTTATTTTCGGGTTTATTTTTGGGTTTTTTCTGGTTTATTTTCGGGTTTTTTGGGGTGTGTTTCGGTTTTTTTCTGGTTTATTTTCTGTTTTTTTCTGGTTTATTTTCGGGTGTGTCTCAGGTTTTTTCGGGTTCATTTTCGGTCTTTTTCGGGTTTATTGTCGGGTTTTTTCGGGTTTTTCGTGATTTTTCGGGTTTATTTTCGGGTTTTTTCGGGTGTGTTTCAGGTTTTTTCGGGTTTATTTTCGGGTTTTTTCGGGTGTATTTTCGTTTTTTTTTGGGTGTGTTTCAGGTTTTTTCGGGTTTATTTTTGGGTTTTTTCAGGTTTATTTTCGGGTTTTTTCGGGTTCATTTTCGTTTTTTTTCGGGTTTATTTTCGGGTGTTTTTCAGGTTTTTTCGGTTTTATTTTCGGGTGTATTTTTGTTTTTTTTTGGGTGTGTTTCGGGTTTATTTTTGTTTTTTTCTGGTTTATTTTCGGGCATGTTTCAGGTTTTTTCGGGTTTATTTTCTGGTTTTTCCTGGTTTATTTTCTGTTTTTTTCGGGTGTGTTTCGGGTTTTTTCAGATTTTCGGGTTTATTTTTAGGTTTTTTCTGGTTCATTTTCGGGTTTTTTGGGGTGTGTTTCGGGATTTTTCTGGTTTATTTTCTGTTTTTTTCTGGTTTATTTTCGGGTGTGTCTCAGGTTTTTTCGGGTTCATTTTCGGTCTTTTTCGGGTTTATTTTCGGGTTTTTTCGGGTTTATTTTCGGGTTTATTTTCGTTTTTTTTCGGGTTTATTTTCGGGTTTTTTCGGGTTCATTTTCGGGTTTTTTCGGGTTTATTTTCGGGTGTTTTTCAGGTTTTTTCGGTTTTATTTTCGGGTGTATTTTTGTTTTTTTTTGGGTGTGTTTCGGGTTTATTTTTGTTTTTTTCTGGTTTATTTTCGGGCGTGTTTCAGGTTTTTTCGGGTTTATTTTCTGGTTTTTCCTGGTTTATTTTCTGTTTTTTTCGGGTGTGTTTCGGGTTTTTTCTGATTTTCGGGTTTATTTTTGGGTTTTTTCTGGTTCATTTTCGGGTTTTTTGGGGTGTGTTTCGGGTTTTTTCTGGTTTATTTTCTGTTTTTTTCTGGTTTATTTTCGGGTGTGTCTCAGGTTTTTTCGGGTTCATTTTCGGTCTTTTTCGGGTTTATTTTCGGGTTTTTTCGGGTTTATTTTCGGGTTTTTCGTGATTTTTCGGGTTTATTCTCGTTTTTTTTCGGGTTTATTTTCGGGTTTATTTTCGGGTGTGTTTCAGGTTTTTTCGGGTTTATTTTCGGGTTTTTTTGGGTGTTTTTCAGGTTTTTTCGGTTTTATTTTCGGGTGTATTTTTGGTTTTTTTTGGGTGTGTTTCGGGTTTATTTTTGTTTTTTTCTGGTTTATTTTCGGGCGTGTTTCAGGTTTTTTTTCTGGTTTTTCCTCGTTTATTTTCTGTTTTTTTCGGGTGTGTTTCGGGTTTTTTCTGTTTTATTTTCGGGTTTATTTTTGGGTTTTTTCTGGTTTATTTTCGGGTTTTTTGGGGTGTGTTTCGGTTTTTTTCTGGTTTATTTTCTGTTTTTTTCTGGTTTATTTTCGGGTGTGTCTCAGGTTTTTTCGGGTTCATTTTCGGTCTTTTTCGGGTTTATTGTCGGGTTTTTTCGGGTTTTTCGTGATTTTTCGGGTTTATTTTCGGGTTTTTTCGGGTGTGTTTCAGGTTTTTTCGGGTTTATTTTCGGGTTTTTTCGGGTGTATTTTCGTTTTTTTTTGGGTGTGTTTCAGGTTTTTTCGGGTTTATTTTTGGGTTTTTTCAGGTTTATTTTCGGGTTTTTTCGGGTTCATTTTCGTTTTTTTTCAGGTTTATTTTCGGGTGTGTTTCGGGTTTTTTCAGGCTTATTTGGGGGTTTTTTCGGGTGTATTTTCGGTTTATTTTTGTTTTTTTTCGGGTTTATTTTCGGTTTATTTTCGGTTTATTTTTGGTTTTTTTCGGGTTTATTTTCGGTTTATTTTTGTTTTTTTTCGGGTTTATTTTCGGGTTTTTTCAGGCTTATTTGGGGTTTTTTTCGGGTGTATTTTGGGTTTATTTTTGGGTTTTTTCAGGTTTATTTTCGGCTGTGTTTTTTCGTGTTTATTTTCGTGTTTTTTCGTGTTTATTTTCGTGTTTTTTTGGGTTTACTTTCGGGTGTGTTTCAGTTTTTTTCGGGTTTATCTTTGGGTTTTTGTGGGTGTTTTGGGTGTGTTTCGGGTTTATTTTTGGTTTATTTTTGGGTTTTTTCCGGTTTATTTTCGGGTGTGTTTCAGGTTTTTTCGGGTTTATTTTCGGATTTTGTCGGATTTATTTTCGGGTTTTTTCAGGTTCATTTTCGTTTTTTTTTCTGGTTTATTTTGAAAAATGGCTGCCATGGGTGCCATGTTGAAAATTCACGATGGCTCCACGTCCATATGTTTTGGGGAAACCTTTGGCTATGTGTACCAACTTTCATGCTTGTATCACAAACTGAACGATTCCTATACATCTTATAGCTAAACAGCTGGACTAGAAGGTGTGATTTAGCTCCTGAGAGGAGTTGTGGTGATGCCGAGGCTGGTCCTGGCATTCCTACATGCTCCAGTAAATGTGTTTGTTCCGTTATATGCTGCTGAAGCCAACACTTTTTATCTTGCATATGTTTTTGTTTTATGTGGTTATTTTTTTTTTTTTTGTATTTATGTTGATTTTTACTTGATATCTATGTTACGTAAAATAAGTGTTGTATCCTGTTAATCTCAGTTACTAGAAGTTTTCATGTAAACCAACAAACTTCATTTTTAAATGTTAATATCACAGATTTAAATATTTTATATTTACATGCGCTTAGATGTATTTTTTTCAGTGTAACTGCACTTTTAAGGATTTCCACGTCATTATTTCCAGCTGCCGGTTGATGAAGGCACCAGCAGGGGGCAGCAACACCTCAGAAAAAAGAAGAAAGGAAGAAAACACCAGCTTCCAGATCAGCATCACGTCAACGAGAGGAAATCCTCGCTTTGTTTGGTCAAATCATTGTCGATTTTTCTTTTTGTAACGTTTTAAAAAGTAATTTTGATCATTTTAATTCTAAAATAACAAAGAAGTGGCTTATCTGATTGATCCTCAACTGGAAATCTGAGGATGTGAGTCTTTTTCAAAAACAGAAGATGAATCTCTCAGAAAAGATAACATGAGACTCTCAGAGCCCTGGAGATCCATCAGTGACCGGCTTCATCACCCGCGATGCACCACCGAGAGGCATCACAGCAGACTTTACAACAAGGCCTGCTCTCAGTAGCTAACGGACAATAATAACATGTGCAATAACCATATGTGCAATAACCATATGTGCAATATCCATGCAATATATGTCTACCTCACACTCTTTTTACCTGCTTTTTTCGCACTGTTTTTCTTCCTTTGCACAATTTTTTATCTTATATTTTTTATCTTTTTTATCTCCACTGCATTATGTATATTGTTCAATTCAATTCAATTCAATTTTATTTATATAGCGTCTAATACAACAGAGTTGTCTCTAGACGCTTTCCAGAGACCCATACCCAGAACATGACCCCCGAGCAGTTATTACATAAACAATGGCAGGTAAAAACTCCCCTAGTGGGAGAAAAACCTTAAGCCAAACAGTGGCAAGGAAAAACTCCCCTTTAGGAGGGAAGAAACCTTGAGCAGTACCAGGCTCATCAGGGGGGACCCTCCTGCTGAGGGCCAGACTGGTGGGTCAGGGACGGCAACAGCACAGCAGGCAGGTGGAAGCAGCAACGGGATGACCGGGGGTGGGGACCGCAGGCCAGCACACAGCTCCCGAAGCTCCGGCCCAATCAGCAAGTCCCAGGTTGGGGTGCAGGGTCAGGAAAAGACTTGTGCTCCGTAATGCAAGCTACAAGCCACCCATGGCCACCTGCAGGACAAAAGAGAGAAAAGGGAGGAGAAGGGGGGGGCAGCAACGGGATGACCAGGGGTGGGGACCGCAGGCCAGCACGCAGCTCCCGAAGCTCCGGCCCAATCAGCAAGTCCCAGGTTGGGGTGCAGGGTCGGGGAAAGACTTGTGCTCCGTAATGCAAGCTACAAGCCACCCACGACCACCTGCAGGTTCCGGTGTCCGCCAAAGGATGCTGCAACATGGACAAAAGAGAGAAAAGGGAGGAGAAGGGGGGGGCCAGCACAAGATATTGTGTATTATATACTATATATATTATATACTGTCCATATTTTTTAAATATATATATCTTTTACTTTTTTTAATTTTTACCCCCTTCCCCGCATGCGCGTGTGTGTGTGTGTGTGTGTGTGTGTGTGTGTGTGTGTGTGTGTGTGTGTGTGTGTGTGTGTGTGTGTGTGTGTGTGTGTGTGTGTGTGTGTGTGTGTGTGTACTGCTGCTAACACAGGAGTTTCCCCATTGAGGGAATAATAAAGGATTATCTTATCTTATCTTAAAACATCAGCAGTGAAATTGACAAATCTAAGAGAAAAAGTTATTAAAAAGTTATTAAAAATATTTAAAAAAAAAAAGATGATTCAAACCATTTCAAGACCGGTGAGGATCAGGGTTGCGTGACAGACGGGCGAGGGAACGAGCAGCGCAGAAAGACCGGAATTCATTTAAAGCGGAAAAAGTGTATTTTCTTTTCTTTTCCTTTTTAATTAATCAATTTCTTTATTTTCTTTATTTTTTTAATTTATTTAATTTATTTATTTTTTATGATTATTTTTTGTTTGTTTTCTTTTTTTCTTTAATTTTTTTTATTTATTTAATTAATTATTATAATTTTTTTTATTTAATTTTTTTTATTTGAATGAATGTAAACATATGATTGCAGAATTTTTCTGTTCGGATTTAAAATCAGAATAAATCAGCCACTTACTTTGGAATTAAGTTTAATTCAGAATGGCCATTTACATTCAGAATGTAAGTGGTCATTTTTACTGCTGGGTAATGTGTGGATATAAAAGCTTCCATCTAAGATCTCGACGCTTCACTGGAGACGAGCGGATTTATTCCTGGAGAAAAAGCTTTTCTGTTCTCAGAGTAAAGTGTCGGAGACGACGGAGCTTCTAGTTTTATTATTAATAACGACGGAGCATCTAGAGTTTTATTATTAATAATAGTGATGCTTCTCTGCT
>NW_026906446.1:0-21613 GCF_033807715.1 Cololabis saira | reverse complement strand
TGCGCCAAAATTACACAATAAATTAAAAATGGCTGACTTCCTGTTCGGTTTCGGCCATGGTGCCAAGAGACTTTTCTTTAAGTTGCAACATGATGCAGGTGTGTACCGATTTTCATGCACGTACATCAAACCGTATTGTGGGGCTTGAGGCACAAAGTTTTCCGGGGGGCGCTGTTGAGCCATTTTGCCACGCCCATTAATTTAACCATAAAATATCAAATTTATCGCCAGGCCTGCCTTGCATGCAAAATTTGGTGACTTTTGGGGAACTATCAAATATGGATCAATCAGATGAAGGGGGGGCACGCTTTTTGGCGTCTAGTGTCGCCACGGTAACACTTTTGAAAGAGAAAAGTAATGCGTGTAGTCGCAGGATAGAGATGCACATTTTGATGTATAACACATCTGGGTGCACATTACGGTTCGGGCCGTATTAATTCTCGAATTATTCTCTCATATTGCTCCAAAATTACGCGATTAATTCAGAATGTTTAAAATGGCCGACTTCCTGTTCGGTTTCAGCCATGGCGCCAAGAGACTTTTCTTTAAGTTGCGACATGATACAGGTGTGTACCGATTTTCGTTCATGTACGTCACACCGTATTCTGGGGCTTGAGGCGCAAAGTTTTTTCGGTCTGAACCAACCAGATGAAGGGTGGGCGCGCTTTTTGGCGTCTAGCGTCGCCACGGTAACGCTTTTGAAAGAGAAAAGTAATGCGTGTTGTCGCAGGATGGAGACGCACATTTTGATGTATAACACTCCTGGGTGCACGTTACGGTTCGGGCCGTATTAACTGCCGAAGGAATGGCATAAATTGCGCCAAAGTGACACGATTAATTCAAAATGGCTGACTTCCTGTTCGGTTTCGGCCATGTCGCCAAGAGACTTTTCTTTAAGTTGTGTACTGATACAGGTGTGTAGCGATTTTCGTGCATGTACGTCAAACCGTATTGTGGGGCTTGAGCCACAAAGTTTTCCGGGGGGCGCTGTTGAGCCATTTTGCCACGCCCATTAATGTAAACCATTAAATATCAAATTTTTCGCCAGGCCTGACTTGCATGCAAAATTTGGTGACTTTTTGGGCACGTTTAGGGGGGCAAAAAGGCCCTCCTTTTGTCAGAAGAAAAAGAAAAAGAAAAAGAAAAAGAAAAAAAATTCCTACAGATACAATAGGGCCTTCGCACTGAAGGTGCTCGGGCCCTAATAATTAAAGCTGCAAGCAGCGATGAACGGGCCCTCGCACTCACGTCCACCGCCCCCCATAAGCATATCAGAAATGACACCACCCACGACTCTCTATGTCAAACCATTCAAAAGTTATAGCAGAAAAAAGGAACAACCAATCAGAGGAAGGGGCGGGGCTAATTCAGGCCAATGAAGGTCAAGGACACATTACAGAGTCCCATGACACCACCCACAACTTCCTATGTCAAACCATTCAAAAGTTATGGCAGAGAAAAGTATTCTAGGGGGCGCTGTTGAGCCGTTAGGCCACGCCCATTAATGCAAACCATTAAATATCAAATGTATCACCAGGCCTGGCTTGCATGCAAAATTTGGTGACTTTTGGAGAACTATCAAATATGGACCAATCAGATGAAGGGGACGAGCGCTTTTTCACGTCTAGCGTCGCCACGGTAACACTTTTGAAAGAGAAAAGTAATGTGCGTCGTCGCAGGAAAGAGACGCACATCTTGATGTAAAAAAAACACAAAATTTGCTTACAAAAATTTCAGCATCCTGCCAGGCTCGAACTCCCAACCACCGGCACCAAAGACCGCAACGATGTGGTTGAGCTATATCTCAGCTGATACCTCAATTTGACTTACTGGGTTAGGACAGACCAAGATAGCGATATAATGTCTGGAACTTTTTTTTCCTAATTTTTTAAATATTTGTAAGGTATAACTAGAAAATTTCATGAAATTTTGATACGGGCATGCCCTACCGCCCATTCGTCCCCTCTCGCCGCTTTGGTTTGGGGCTGTAGTGTTTGTGTTCGGGGGGGGTTCTATGTCAGTTTGAGGTGTTTTTACGCTTGTATTTCATTCATTCCTGTGCTCCCAATAGTTATTAATGGGGCGCGCTTTTTGGCATCTAGCGTTGCCACGGTAACGCTTTTGAGTGAGAATAGTAATGCCCATCGAGGCAAGATGGAGACGCATCTAAAGATGTATGCCATGCATGGGTGCATGTTCCGGTTCAGGCTATGTTAACGGATAGGTTGTTTTTTTCACCATGGTACAAAACCCCATCCGAATGAATGGGGCCATTTGGCCTGGATTTTGACATAAAATTTCCTTAAATCCCAGCTTCATGAAATTTGAGTATGTTGAAGTCCACAGCGTGCCGAGTAAGGGGACATTTGTACGATGTATCTACGATAACCTGTTGCCTAGCAACAAGCGTCCAAATTCAAACAGAAATAAAAAAAAACCTGAAAGGTAAATATCGCAAAAACTGTAATACTTGGCATAATGAGGTTGTACGTACTGTTAGGGACAATCGGGCCGAATGTTTGAAAGTTTGAATGATGTCTCTACGATAAAGTCCGGCCGAGCAATAAGCGTCTGAATTTTCGCCTTTTTTTTTGCTTTTTGGCATCTAGCGTTGCCACAGTAACACTTTTGACTGAAAAAAAGTAATGCCCATTGAGGCACGATGGAGACGCATCCAACGATGTATGCCATGCATGGGTGCACATTGCGGTCCGAGCAGTATTAACAGATTGTTTATTCACATGGTCCCCCATACAAATGCATTGGTTTTTGTTGCCATGGTAACAAGCCCCATAGGATAGAATGGGACAATTTGGCTTTAATATCTCAAAAGCTGTAAACGACAGCGTAATGAGACATCAGTATGTTGTAGTCCACATGAAGCTGAGTCTTTTAACGTTGGAACCAAGTCTCTGCGATACCGCGTTGCCACGCAACAAGCATCCGAAGTTCCGTTAGCATCAAAATGAACAATGTGGAATATCTCAAAAACCGTAATAGCAAGCATGACGAGACTAAAATATGTTGCAGTACAAAGCGTCCCGGGTTGGTCAATGTTGTAATGATGTCTGTACGATAAACCGTTGCCTAGCAACAAGCGTCCAAAATAAAAGTGATTTTTTTTCTAAATTGAAAGTTAAATATCGCAAAAACCGTAATAACTAGCATGATGAAGTTTTATGGTCCTTTAGTGACTATCGGGCCGAGTGTTTGAATGTTTGAACGATGTCTCTACGATAAAGTTCGGCCGAGCAATAAGCGTGGGAATTTTCGCCTTTTTTTTTGCTTTTTGGCATCTAGCGTTGCCACGGTAACCCCTATTACGGAGAAAAGTAATGCCCATCGAGGCAAGATGGAGACGCATCCAACGATGTATGGCATGCATGGGTGCACGTTGCGGTTCGGGCCGCATTAACGGACGAAAAAAAGTGCGGAATAAGAATAATAATAACTAGAAAATTTCTGGAAATTTTGATATGGGCATGCCCTACCGCCCATTCGTCCCCTCTCGCTGCTTTGGTTTGGGGCTGTAGTGTTTGTGTTCGGGTGGGGTTCTATGTCAGTTTGAGGTGTTTTTACGCTTGTATTTCATTCATTCCTGTGCTCCCAATAGTTATTAATGGGGCGCGCTTTTTGGCATCTAGCGTTGCCACGGTAACGCTTTTGACTGAGAATAGTAATGCCCATCGAGGCAAGATGGAGACGCATCTAACGATGTACGCCGTGCATGGGTGCATGTTCCGGTTCAAGCTACGTTAACGGATAGGTTTTTTTTTTCACCATGGTACAAAATCCCATCCGAATGAATGGGGCCTTTTGGCCTGGATTTTGACATAAAATTTCCTTAAATCCCAGCTTCATAAAATTTGAGTATGTTGAAGTCCACAGCGTGCCGAGTCGGGAAACATTTTTACGATGTCTCTACGATAACCTGTTGCCTAGCAACAAGCGTCCAAATTCAAACGGAAATTAAAAAAAAAAAAGAAAGGTCAATATCGCAAAAACTTTAAAAATTGTCATAATGAGGTTGTAGGGTCCGTATGTGCCAATCAGGCCGAGTGTTTGAAAGTTTGAACGATGTCTCTACGATAAAGTCCGGCCGAGCAATAAGCGTCTGAATTTTCGCCTTTTTTTTTGCTTTTTGGCATCTAGCGTTGCCACGGTAACACTTTTGACTGAAAAAAGTAATGCACATTAAGGCACGATGGAGACGCATCCAACGATATATGCCATGCATGGGTGCACGTTCCGGTTCGGGCAGCATTAACAGATTGTTTATTCACATGGTCTTCCATACAAATGCATTGGTTTTTGTTGCCATGGTAACAAGCCCCATAGGATAGAATGGGACAATTTGGCTTCAATATCTCAAAAGCTGTAAACGACAGCGTAATGAGACCTCAGTATGTTGTAGTCCACATCAACCTGAGTCTTTTAACGTTGGAACCAAGTCTCTACGATACTGCGTTGCCGCGCAACAAGCATCCGAAGTTCCGTTAGCATCAAAATGAACAATGTGGAATATCTCAAAAACCGTAATAGCAAGCATGACGAGACTAAAATATGTTGCAGTACAAAGCGTCCCGGGTTGGTCAATGTTGTAATGATGTCTGTACGATAAACCGTTGCCTAGCAACAAGCGTCCAAAATAAAAGTGATTTTTTTTTTAAATTGAAAGTTAAATATCGCAAAAACCGTAATAACTAGCATGATGAAGTTGTATGGTCCTTTAAAGACTATCGGGCCGAGTGTTTCAAAGTTTGAACGATGTCTCTACGATAAAGTTCGGCCGAGCAATAAGCGCGGGAATTTTCGCCTTTTTTTTTGCTTTTTACCAACTAGCGTTGCCATGGTAACCCCTATTACTGAGAAAAGTAATACCCATCGAATCACGATGGAGACGCATCCAACGATGTATGCCATGCATGGGTGCACGTTGCGGTTCGGGCCGTATTAACGGACGAAAAAAAGTGCGGAATAATAAGAATAACTAGACCAAAATTCCCGGGAAATTTTGAAGTGCCACGGACTACTGCCGGATGATCGCGGGATGCACCCATGAAGGTCAGGGACTCGATACTTAGTCATTTGACACCACCCATGTCTCTGTATGTCAAACCATTCAAAAGATATTGGACTTTAACGTATCAGCCAATCAGAAGAAGGGACGGGGCTAATTTGCACCAATGAGGGTCAGGGACTCCATACTTAGTCATTTGACACCACCCATGTCTCTGTATGTCAAACCATTCAAAAGATATTGGACTTTAACGTATCAGCCAATCAGAAGAAGGGGCGTGGCTAATTTGCACCAATGAGGGTCAGGGACTCGATACTTAGTCATTTGACACCACCCATGTCTCTGTATGTCAAACCATTCAAAAGATATTGGACTTTAACGTATCAGCCAATCAGAAGAAGGGGCGTGGCTAATTTGCACCAATGAGGGTCAGGGACTCGATACTTAGTCATTTGACACCACCCATGTCTCTGTATGTCAAACCATTCAAAAGATATTGGACTTTAACGTATCAGCCAATCAGAAGAAGGGGCGGGGCTAATTTGCACCAATGAGGGTCAGGGACTCCATACTTAGTCATTTGACACCACCCATGTCTCTGTATGTCAAACCATTCAAAAGATATTGGACTATAACGTATCGGCCAATCAGAAGAAGGGGCGTGGCTAATTTGCACCAATGAGGGTCAGGGACTCGATACTTAGTCATTTGACACCACCCATGTCTCTGTATGTCAAACCATTCAAAAGATATTGGACTATAACGTATCGGCCAATCACAAGAAGGGGCGGGGCTAATTTGTATATATAATATACAAATGTAAATATTTATATGTATAATAATAATAATATACATATATATCCAATGAACCTGTTCCCAGCAGGACTGGGGATCATGTAAGGTCAAAAGGTCAGGGTTCAGATTCCTCCATTATCCAGGTTATATTACATGAAGTCTGTAATGACTGTGTCATGTGACAAGGTCTGGGTCAGTCTAATCAGCACAGCTGTGCTCTGGTTGTTAGGGGCAACAAGAACCTGATACAGAGGGAGCGGGAATGACAGCTAGATTTTCGGTTGTGACAAACCTCAAATCACTCCACTTTGCGGTCAAACCGTAGCTCTTAGCAGAAAAATTAAAACATCGTGAGAGACGGAGAACCCAGAACATTCTGTCAATCTTATTTTCATTCAGATATTCCTTAAAATGTGTTAGTAACGGCAATTCGAAAACAAAAATGAGATTTTTTTGAAGAAAACTTCATTTAACATGGGACTCAATGGAGAGCGAGACAGGATTTGGCGTGTCTGTTGGGCCCCCCGTTAAAATTGTGTGCACACCACGCCTGTCAAAGTCACATTTTATGAATCTCAACATCCATGTCTACATTCTGACCAAAAATTATCTTTCTAGCTTTTACGGTTTGCCCGTGAGCTCGAGTTACAAATAAAAATTATGATCATTTTTCGAAAGTCTCTCCACTCTAATGAATTCGAACCGCACTGAAGATTTGACAAAAAAGTGATTTCCAGTCCTCGCTTGAGCGCTCATATCTTGAAAAGTGTACATTTTAGGAAAAAACAGTCCGGGGTTTGGAGAGAGAAGAGAACTTTTCCTCCGTTTTGAAGTTTGAATGACGTTTCTACGTGCAAGTATGAGAAAGATACGTGACTCGGAAAAAAGGTGAATTTTGTCTTTTTTTTCTCAACATTTTCCCATCCGCTTATAATGGCGCCATTGAAATGCATGGGAAAATCTTCCCCATTAGTTTGGAAATTTGGAAATGTTTTTGCACTTTGTGCAAAAACTATTCGTGCCATCGTTCTGAAAATCCACAGGACTGTAGTTAAATTCAGGGCCTACAACTTTCTAAATCGGTTCAGAATTTTTCGAGTAACGGTGTGCGAGTGGTGAGGCCCCAAAGTTCACGCAATGCGTTCCGGATGGGGCAAAAAGCGCACGTTTGTGCACGTTGCGCAAAAACGTGCACGCCAATTGCTTATAAAAGTCATACCCATCGATTCCCGATTAAGGCGCACGTTTCTACGTTTTTACTTTTCGCGTTTTCTCAAAGCTGTGGGACTAGTTACGCGCCGAAGTTTTTACGGAAGAATATATAATAAACTAGACAAAATTCCCGGGAAATTTTGAAGTGCCACGGACTACTGCCGGATGATCGCGGGGCTTATTTGCACCCATGAAGGTCAAGGACTCGATACAGATTCCAATGACACCACCCATGACTCTCTATGTCAAACCATTCAAAAGTTATTACAGAAAATATAGAACCGCTAACTGAACCGCTAACGGGATCGCTAACGGGATCGCTAACGGGACCGCTAACGGGACCGCTAACCGAGCCGCTAACGGGATCGCTAACCGAGCCGCTAACAACCGCTAACGGAACCGCTAACGGGACCGCTAACGGGACCGCTAACGGAACCGCTAACGGGACCGCTAACGGGATCGCTAACGGGACCGCTAACGGGATCGCTAACGGGATCGCTAACGGGATCGCTAACGGAATCGCTAACTGAACCGCTAACGGGACCGCTAACCGAGCCGCTAACGGGATTGCTAACCGAGCCGCTAATGGGATCGCTAACGGGATCGCTAACTGGACCGCTAACGGAACCGCTAACAGGACCGCTAACAGAACCGCTAACAGAACCGCTAACGGGACCGCTAACGGGATCGCTAACAACCGCTAGCGGAACCGCTAACGGGACCGCTAACGGGGTCGCTAACTGGACCGCTAACGGGATCGCTAACTGAACCGCTAACGGGACCGCTAACGGGATCGCTAACGGAATCGCTAACTGAACCGCTAACGGGACCGCTAACGGGATCGCTAACAACCGCTAGCGGAACCGCTAACGGGACCGCTAACGGGGTCGCTAACTGGACCGCTAACGGGATCGCTAACTGGACCGCTAACGGGACCGCTAACGGGACCGCTAACGGGACCGCTAACGGGACCGCTAACGGGACCGCTAACGGGATCGCTAACGGGACCGCTAACGGGACCGCTAACGGGACCGCTAACGGGATCGCTAACGGAATCGCTAACTGAACCGCTAACGGGACCGCTAACCGAGCCGCTAACGGGATCGCTAACCAAGCCGCTAACGGGATCGCTAACGGGATCGCTAACAACCGCTAACGGGACCGCTAACGGGATTGCTAACGGGACCGCTAACGGGGTCGCTAACTGGACCGCTAACGGGATCGCTAACTGGACCGCTAACGGGACCGCTAACGGGATCGCTAACAGGACCGCTAACAGAACCGCTAACGGGACCGCTAACACCAATAACACTACCATCCCATAATAAACACCTACCATCCCATAATAACACTAACATCCCATAATAACACTAACATCCTATAAAAACACCTGCCATCCCATAATAACACTAACATCCTATAAAAACACCTGCCATCCCATAATAACACTAACATCCTATAAAAACACCTGACATCCCATAATAACACTAACATCCTATAAAAACACCTGTCATCCCATAATAACACTAACATCCTATAAAAACACCTGACATCCCATAATAACACTAACATCCTATAAAAACACCTGACATCCCATAATAACACCTATCATGTGTGTGTGTGTGTGTGTGTGTGTGTGTGTGTGTGTGTGTGTGTGTGTGTGTGTGTGTGTGTGTTCATCTAAGGTTAAAAGGTCAGGGTTCAGATTTCTCAATTTTCCAGGTTATACTATGAAGTCTGTACTGAGTGAGTCATGTGACCAGTTCTGGGTCAGTCTAATCAGTCAACAGCTGAGCTCTGGTTGCTAGGGGCAACAAGAACCTGATACAGAGGGAGCGGGAATGACTCAGCTGGATTTTTGGTTGTGACAAACCTGAAATCACTCCACTTTGCGCTCAAACCGTAGCTCTTAGCAGAAAAACGAAAACATTTTGAGAAACAGAGAACCTACCAGATTATCTAAATGTTATTTTCATACAGATATTCCTTAAAATGTGTTAGTAACGGCAATTCGAAAACAAAAATGAGATTTTTTTTAAGAAAACTTCATTTAACATGGGAGTCAATGAAGAGAGAGACAGGAACTGGCGTGTCTGTTGGCTCCCCCGTTAAAATTTTGTGCACACCACGCCTGTCAAAGTCACATTTTATAAATCACAACACCTATGTCTATATTCTGACCAAAAATTATCTGTCTACCTTTTACGGTTTGGCCGTGACCTCGAGTTACAAATAAGAAATCATGTTTTTTTTTCAGTGTAACTACACTCTAGCAAACTGACTCCCGTGCTCTAGATTTGAAAAAAAGTGATTTCCAGTCCTCGCTTGAGGGCTCATATCTTGAAAAGTGTACATTTTAGGAAAAAACTGTTTCGGGTTTGGAGAGAGAAGAGAAGTTTTCCTCCGTTTTGAAGTTTGAATGACGTTTCTACGTGCAAGTATGAGAAAGATACGTGACTCAGAAAAAAGGTGAATTTTGTCTTTTTTCTCGACATTTTCCCATCCGCTTTGAATGGCGCCATAGGAATACATAGGGAAAATGAGCTCCCCATTAGTTTGGAAATTTGGAAATGTTTTTGCACTTCGTGCAAAAACTATTCGTGCCATCGTTCTGAAAATCCACAGGACTGTAGTTAAATTCAGGGCCTACAACTTTCTAAATCGGTTCATAATTTTTCGAGTAACGGTGTGCGAGTGGTGAGGCCCCAAAGTTCACGCAATGCGTTCCGGATGGGGCAAAAAGCGCACGTTTGTGCACGTTGCGCAAAAACGTGCACGCCAATCGCTAATAAAAGTCATACCCATCGATTCCCGATTAAGGCGCACGTTTCTACGTTTTTACTTTTCGCGTTTTCTCAAAGCTGTAGGAGGAGTAGCCGGACAAAGTTTTTACGGAAGAATATATAATAAATAAGCCTGAGCAATAGTATGAGTGCCTCGTGCTGCGCACGAGGCACTCCTCCTCCATTGAGCTTGCGCAGCTCAATGGAGGAGGCGTGCCACGTGGCGCAGCCGTGGCACTAATAATAAGCCTGAGCAATAGTAAGAGTGCCTCGTGCTGCGCACGAGGCACTCCTCCTCCATTGCGCAGCTCAATGGAGGAGGAGTGCCACGTGGCGCAGCCGTGGCACTAATAATAATAAGAAAAGGGAAACCTTTTCTAGATACTAATATATCGCCTTCATTTTCATGTTTTTCCTCATTTTTTCGGCCGTGTTTTACTTTTTGGGGATTTTTTTTTTCCACATCAGTGCGGGGTCATGCTGTACACCCGCTGGTGTGCAGTGGGACTTTTGCGACTTTAGCATGCTAGCAGCATTGCCCTTTGGGCCATTCTGGACGATTGCAATATGGTCATGCCACTACTTGGCATGCCCATAAATATTAGTAAAACACTACTATTTTATTATTACTTTTTCTGTAACCATTCTACCGAGGTTCTAATCGGGCTGAGCACGGGACTATTTCTAACGTCACCACATTACAACAGCTGATTGGTCGGGGGGCGGGGCCGTCATCACCCTACTCGCCACTGATTGGTCGGGGGGCGGGGCCGTCATCACCCTACTCGCCACTGATTGGTCGGGGGGCGGGGCCGGCAGACGTTTGAATCAGGAAGCGGGAGTCAAACCATTAAAAAGTTATAGCAGAAAAAAGGGACAACCAATCAGAAGAAGGGGCGGGGCTAATTAAGGCCAACGAAGCTTAAGGACTCATTACTGAGTCCCATGACACCATCCACAACTTCCTATGTCAAACCATTCAAAAGTTATGGCAGATAAAAGTATTCTAGGGGGCGCTGTTGAGCCGTTAGGCCACGCCCATTAATGCCAACCATGAAATATCAAATGTATCGCCAAGTCTGACTTGCATGCAAAATTTGATTACTTTTGGAGAACTATCAAATATGGACCAATCAGATGAAGGGGGGGCGCGCCTTTTGGCGTCTAGCGTCGCCACGGTAACACTTTTGAAAGAGAAAAGTAATGCGTGTAGTCCCAGGATGGAGACGCACATTTTGATGTATAACACACCTGGGTGCGCATTACGGTTCGGGCCGTATTAATTGCCGAAGGAATGGCATAAATTGCGCCAAAATTACACAATTAATTCAAAATGGCCGACTTCCTGTTCGGTTTCGGCCATGGCTCCAAGAGACTTTTCTTGAAGTTGTGCCATGATACAGGTGTGTAGTGATTTTCGTGCATGTACGTCAAACCGTATCGTGGGGCTTGAGGCACAAAGTTTTCCGGGGGGCGCTGTTGAGCCATTTTGCCACGCCCATTAATGTAAACCATAAAATATCAAATTTACCGCCAGGCCTGGCTTGCATGCCAAATTTGGTGCCTTTTGGGGAACTATCAAATATGGACCAATCAGATGAAGGGGGGGTGCGCTTGTTGGCGTCTAGCGTCGCCACGGTAAAACTTTTGAAAGAGAAAAGTAATGCGTGTAGTCGCAGGATGGAGACGCACATTTTGATTTATAACACATCTGGGTGCACGATACGGTTCGGGCCGTATTAATTCTCGAAGGAATGGCATATATTGCTCCAAAATTACGCGATTAATTCAGAATGTTCAAAATGGCCGACTTCCTGTTCGGTTTCGGCCATGGCGCCAAGAGACTTTTCTTTAAGTTGCGACATGATACAGGTGTGTACCGATTTTCGTTCATGTACGTCAAAGCGTATTATGGGGCTTGAGGCGCAAAGTTTTTTCGGTCTGAACCAATCAGATGAAGGGTGGGCGCGCTTTTTGGCGTCTAGCGTCGCCACGGTAACGCTTTTGAGAGAGAAAAGTAATGCGTGGTGTCGGAGGATGGAGACGCACATTTTGATGTATAACACACCTGGGTGCTTGTTACGGTTCGGGCCGTATTAACTGCCGAAGGAATGGCATAAATTTCGACAAAATGACACAATTAATTCAAAATGGCCGACATCCTGTTCGGTTTCGGGCATGACGCCAAGAGACTTTTCTTTAAGTTACGTCATGATACAGGCGTGTACCGATTTTCGTGCATGTACGTCAAACCGTATCGTGGGGCTTGAGGCACAAAGTTTTCAAGGGGGCGCTGTTGAGTCATTTTGCCACGCCCATTAATGCAAACCATTAAATATCAAATTTTTCGCCAGGCCTGGCTTGGGTGCAAAATTTGGTGACTTTTTGGGCACGTTTAGGGGGGCAAAAAGGCCCTCCTTTCGTCAGAAAAATAATAAGAATAATAATAAAAAAATTAAAGCTGCAAGCAGCGATGAACGGGCCCTCGCACTCACGGCCACCGCCCCCCATAAGCATATCAGAAAAGACACCACCCACGACTTCCTATGTCAAACCATTCAAACGTTATAGCAGAAAAAAGGGACAACCAATCAGAAGAAGGGGCGGGGCTAATTCAGGCCAATGAAGGTCAAGGACTCCATACAGAATCTGATGACACCACCCACGACTCTATATGTCAAACCATTCCAAAGTTATAGCAGAAAATCGGGACAACCAATCAGAAGAAGGGGCGGGGCTAATTAAGGCCAACGAAGCTTAAGAACTCATTACAGAGTCCCATGACACCACCCACGACTTCCTATGTCAAACCATTCAAAAGTTATAGCAGAAAAAAGGGACAACCAATCAGAAGAAGGGGCGGGCCTAATTCAGGCCAATGAAGGTCAAGGACTCCATAAAAAATCTGATGACCCCACCCACGACTCCCTATGTCAAACCATTCCAATGTTATAGCAGAAAATCGGGACAACCAATCAGAAGAAGGGGCGGGGCTAATTCTGGCCAACGAAGCTTAAGGACTCATTACAGAGTCCCATGACACCACCCACAACTTCCTATGTCAAACCATTCAAAAGTTATGGCAGATAAAAGTATTCTAGGGGGCGCTGTTGAGCCGTTAGGCCACGTCCTTTAATGCAAACCATGAAATATCAAATTTATCGCCAAGTCTGGCTTGCATGCAAAATTTGGTGACTTTTGGAGAACTATCAAATATGGACCAATCACATGAAGGGGGGGCGCGCCTTTTGGCGTCTAGCGTCGCCACGGTAACACTTTTGAAAGAGAAAAGTAATGCGTGTAGTCGCAGGATGGAGACGCACATTTTGATGTATAACACACCTGGGTGCACGTTACGGTTCGGGCTGAATTAACTGCCGAAGGAATGGTATAAATTTCGCCAAAATGACACAATTTATTCAAAATGGCCGACATACTGTTCGGTTTCGGCCATGGCTCCAAGAGACTTTTCTTTAAGTTGTGCCATGATACAGGTGTGTAGCGATTTCCGTGCATGTACGTCAAACCGTATTGTGGGGCTTGAGGCACAAAGTTTTCCGGGGGGCGCTGTTGAGCCATTTTGCCACGCCCATTAATGCAAACCATGAAATATCAAATTTATCGCCAGGCTTGGCTTGCATGCCAAATTTGGTGCCTTTTGGGGAACTATCAAATATGGACCAATCAGATGAAGGGAGGGCGCGCCTTTTGGCGTCTAGCGTCGCCACGGTAACACTTTTGAAAGAGAAAAGTAATGCGTGTAGTCGCAGGATGGAGACGCACATTTTGATGTATAACACATCTGGGTTCACGATACGGTTTGGGCTGAATTGATTCTCGAAGGAATGGCATATATTGCTCCAAAATTACGTGATTAATTCAGAATGTTCACAATGGCCGACTTCCTGTTAGGTTTCGGCCATGGCGCCAAGAGACTTTTCTTTTAGTTGCGACATGATACAGGTGTGTATCGATTTTCGTTTATGTACGTCAAACCGTATTATGGGGCTTGAGGCACAAAGTTTTTTCTGTCGAACCAATCAGATGAACGGTGGGCGCGCTTTTTGGCGTCTAGCGCCGCCACGGTAACGCTTTTGAAAGAGAAAAGTAATGCGTGTTGTCGCAGGATGGAAACGCACATTTTGATGTATAACACACTTGGGGGCACGTTACGGTTCGGGCTGAATTAACTTTCGAAGGAATGGCATAAATTTCGCCAAAATGACACGACTAATTCAAAATGGCCGACTTCCTGTTCGGTTTCGGGCATGACGCCAAGAGACTTTTCTTTAAGTTGCCCCATGATACAGGTGTGTACCGATTTTCGTGCATGTACGTCAAACCGTATCGTGGGGCTTGAGGCACAAAGTTTTCAAGGGGGCGCTGTTGAGCCATTTTACCACGCCCATTAATGCAAACCATTAAATATCAAATTTTTCGCCAGGCCTGACTTAGGTGCAAAATTTGGTGACTTTTTAGGCATGTTAAGGGGGGCAAAAAGGCCATCACTTTGTCAGAAGAAAAATAATAATAATATTAAAGCTGCAAGCAGCAATGAACGGGCCCTCGCACTCACGTCAACCGCCCCCCATAAGCATATCAGAAATGACACCACCCACGACTTCCTATGTCAAACCCTTCAAAAGTTATAGCAGAAAAAAGGGACGACCAGTCAGAAGAAGGGGCGGGGCTAATTCAGGGCAAAGAAGATCAAGGACTCATTACAGAGTCCCATGACACCACCCACGACTCTCTATGTCAAAACATTCAAAAGTTATAGCAGAAAATAGGGACAACCAATCAGAAAAAGGGACTGGGCTAATTGTCACCAATTATGGTCAAGGACTCAATGCCGAGTCCCATGACACCACCCACGACTCTCTATGTCAAACCTTTCAAAAGTTATGGCAGAAAAAAGTATTCTAGGGGGCGCTGTTGAGCCGTGAGGACACGCCCATTAATGCAAACCATGAAAAAAAAAATCAGATCACTCAAATGAACGACGATCATACAGTACAGCTGTATCTCATGGTCCAGAATGTATGATATTATATTAATCTATTATACCATATTATATTACATGTTGTTATTTCATATTAGCGTACCCAGTAATATAGCATATTGTATTATTGCATTGTATGTTGCTTCATTTCATATATTTTTGACTGTATTATATTGTAAAATGATATATCATAGCGATTGCATTATTATATAATTTCAATTTATAACACTAATATACAATTCCTCACACACACACTCCTTCCAAATGTTTCTTTTTTTTCTCCATTATGACAATTGTATGCTGTCATCCGTTATGTTTTTTGTTTTTAAGCTTGTTATGTCTGTTATTCAAATATATTAATACATTCATTAATATGCTATACTGTATTTTGTATTGTGTATATTGTGTGTGTGTGTGTGTGTGTATATATATATATATATATATATATATATATATATATATATATATATATATATATATATATATATATATATATATATATATATATAGTGTGTGTGTGTGTGTGTGTGTGTATACCTGAAGTGTGACTACCTGCAGAACGTATTTTAGCATGAAAGCTTGCATATTTAACGTACATCAAGCATCCTGTATCATAGCTACATGTCTGCCGTTTGTAACAAAGCAAACCGCGTGAAAATCGGTTGAAAATCAAGTGAGTTATAGTTATTTTACTTATGCAGACACCTCCTTCCACAATAGAAGTGAACGCTTTAGAGTTAAAGCGATACCGATCCAAGATGGCGGCCACGCCCGACGTTCTCAGGCAGTCAATGCGGCGCCTCGACCAAGATGGCGGCCGCGCTGAACATCAGCCCCTCCCCCCGCGGGAGCTGCGCGCGCAAACTCCACTCAAATTCAAAAGTTATGGCAGAAAATCGGGACAACCAATCAGAAGAAGGGGAAAGAGAAAAGTAATGTGCGTCGTCACAGGACAGAGACGAACATTTTGATGTAAAAAAAACACAAAAATTGCTGACAAAAATTTTGGCATATCAAGCCAGGCTTGAACTCTCGACCTCTGGCAGCAAAGACCGCAATAATCTGGCTGAGCTAAGTCTCAGCTATTCCTTTTATTTGACCTACTCGGTTAGGACAGACCAACATAGCGATAAAATGTCTGGAACTTTTTTTTCCTAATTTTTTAAATATTTGTAAGTTATAAATATTAGTAAAACCCTACTATTTAAATTATTACTTTTTTTGTAACCATTCTGCCAAGGTTGTAACCGGGCTGAGCCAGGAATATTTCTGAAGTCACCACATTACAGGGAGCTGATTGGTCGGGGGGCGGGGCCGTCATCACCCTACTCGCCACTGATTGGTCGGGGGGCGGGGCCGTCATCACCCTACTCGCCACTGATTGGTCGGGGGGCGGGGCCGCCATCACCCTACTCGCCACTGATTGGTCAGGGGGCGGGGCCGGCAGACGTTTGAATCAGGAAGCGGGAGTCAGCGCGAGAGCGACTGGCGGCTCGCGGCAATTTTATTATAAAAAAAGGACAACCAATCAGAAGAAGGGGCGGGGCTAATTCAGGCCAATGAAGTTCAAGGACTCCATAAAGAATCTGATGACACCACCCACGACTCTCTATGTCAAACCATTCAAAAGTTATAGCAGAAAATCGGGACAACCAATCAGAAGAAGGGGCGGGGCTAATTAAGGCCAACTAAGCTTAAGGACTCATTACAGAATCCCATGACACCACCCACGACTTCCTATGTCAAACCATTCAAAAGTTATGGCAGATAAAAGTATTCTAGGGGGGGCTGTTGAGCCGTTAGGCCACGCCCATTAATGCAAACCAAGAAATATCAAATTTATCGCCAAGTCTGTCTTGCATGCAAAATTTGGTGACTTTTGGAGAACTATCAAATATGGACCAATCACATGAAGGGGGGGGCGCGCCTTTTGGCGTCTAGCGTCGCCACGGTAACACTTTTGAAAGAGAAAAGTAATGCGTGGTGTCGCAGGATGTAGATGCACATTTTGATGTATAACACACCTGGGTGCACGTTACGGTTCGGGCTGAATTAACTGCCGAAGGAATGGCATAAATTTCGCCAAAATTACACAATTTATTCAAAATGGCCGACATCCTGTTCGGTTTCGGCCATGGCTCCAAGAGACTTTTCTTTAAGTTGTGCCATGATACAGGTGTGTAGCGATTCTCGTGCATGTACGTCAAACCGTATTGTGGGGCTTGAGGCACAAAGTTTTCCGGGGGGCGCTGTTGAGCCATTTTGCCACGCCCATTAATGCAAACCATGAAATATCAAATTTATCTCCAGGCCTGGCTTGCGTGCCAAATTTGGTGCCTTTTGGGGAACTATCAAATATGGACCAATCAGATGAAGGGGGGGTGCGCTTGTTGGTGTCTAGCGTCGCCACGGTAACACTTTTCAAAGAGAAAAGTAATGCGTGTAGTCGCAGGATGGAGACGCACATTTTGATGTATAACACATCTGGGTTCACGATACGGTTCGGGCTGAATTAACTCTCGAAGGAATGGCATATATTGCTCCAAAATTACGCAATTAATTCAGAATGTTCAAAATGGCCGACTTCCTGTTCGGTTTCGGCCATGGCGCCAAGAGACTTTTCTTTTAGTTGCGACATAATACAGGAGTGTACCGATTTTCATTCATGTACGTCAAACCGTATTATGGGGCTTGAGGCACAAAGTTTTTTCTGTCGAACCAATCAGATGAAGGGTGGGCGCGCTTTTTGGCGTCTAGCGCCGCCACGGTAACGCTTTTGAAAGAGAAAAGTAATGCGTGTTGTCGCAGGATGGAGACGCACATTTTGATGTATAACACACTTGGGGGCACGTTACGGTTCGGGCTGAATTAACTTTCGAAGGAATGGCATAAATTTCGCCAAAATGACACGACTAATTCAAAATGGCCGACTTCCTGTTCGGTTTCGGGCATGACGCCAAGAGACTTTTCTTTCAGTTGCGCCATGATACAGGTGTGTACCGATTTTCGTGCATGTACGTCAAACCGTATCGTGGGGCTTGAGGCACAAAGTTTTCAAGGGGGCGCTGTTGAGCCATTTTGCCACGCCCATTAATGCAAACCATTAAATATCAAATTTTTCGCCAGGCCTGACTAGGGTGCAAAATTTGGTGACTTTTTGGGCACGTTTAGGGGGGCAAAAAGGCCCTCCTTTCGTCAGAAAAATAATAATAATAATAACTAGAAAATTTCTGGAAATTTTGATATGGGCATGCCCTACGGCCCATTCGACCCCTCTTGCTGCTTTGGTTTGGGGCTGTAGTGGTTGTGTTCGTGGTGGTTCTATGTCAGTTTGAGGTGTTTACAGTTGTATTGCATTCATTCCTGTGCTCCCAATAGTTATTAAAGGCGTGCGCTTTTTGGCGTCTAGCGCCCCCCACGGTGACACTTTTGACTGAAAAAAGTAATGCCCATCGAGGCAACATGGAGACGCATCTAATGATGTATGCCATGCATGGGTGCACGTTGCGGTTCAGGCTACATTAATGGATAGGTTTTTGTTTCACCGTGGTAAAAAAAACCATCCGAATGAATGGGGCCATTTGGCATGGATTTTGACATAAAATTTCCTTAAATAACAGCTTCATGAAATTTGAATATGTTGAAGTCCACGGCGTGCCGAGTCGGGGAACATTTGTAGGATGTCTCTATGATAATCTGTTGCCTAGCAACAAGCGTCCAAAGTCAAACGGAAATAAAGAAAAAAATGAAAGGTCATTATCGCAGAAAGTGTAATAATTGGCATAATGAGCTTGTACGGTCCGTTAGTGCCAATCGGGCCGAGTGTTTGAAAGTTTGAACGATGTCTCTACGATAAAGTCTGGCCGAGCAATAAACGTTCGAATTTTTGCCTTTTTTTTTGCTTTTTGGCATCTAGCGTTGCCACGGTAATACTTTCGACTGAGAAAAGTAATGCCCATCGAGGCACGATCGAGACGCATCCAACGATGTATGCCATGCATGGGTGCACGTTCCGGTCTGGGCAGCATTAACAGATGTTTTATTCACATGCTCCCCCATACAAATGCATAGGTTTTTGTTGCCATGGTAACAAGCTCCATAGGATAGAATGGGACAATTAGGCTTCAATATCTCAAAAGCTGTAAACGACAGCGTAATGAGACCTTAGTATGTTGTAGTCCACAGCAACCCGAGTCTTTTAACGTTAAATTAAAGTCTCTACGATATTGTGTTGCCGCGCAACAAGCGTCCGAAATTCCGTTAGCATCAAAATGAACAAAGTGGAATACCTCAAAAACCGTAATAGCAAACTTGACGAGACTAAAATATGTTGCAGTACAAAGCGTTCCGGGTTTGTCAATGTTGTAATGATGTCTGTACGATAAACCGTTGCCTAGCAACAAACGTCCAAAATAAAAGGGATTTTTTTTTTAAATTGAAAGTTAAATATCGCAAAAACCGTAATAACTAGAATGATGAAGGTGTATGGTCCTTTAAAGATTATCGGGCCGAGTGTTTCAAAGTTTGAACGATGTCTCTACGATAAAGTTCGGCCGAGCAATAAGCGCGGGAATTTTCGCCTTTTTTTTTGCTTTTTGGCAACTAGCGTTGCCACGGTAACCCCTATTACTGAGAAAAGTAATACCCATCGAATCACGATGGAGACGCATCCAACGATGTATGCCATGCATGGGTGCACATTGCGGTTCGGGCCGTATTAACGGACGAAAAAAAGTGCGGAATAATAATAATAAAAAAAGGGAAACCTTTCTGTATACTAATATATCGCCTTCATTTTTCAGGTTTTTCGGGCCGTGTTTTACTTTTGGGGGATTTTTCTTTTCCACATCAGAGCGGGGTCATGCTTTACACCCGCTGGTGCGCAGTGGGACCTTTGCGACTTTAGCATGTTAGCGAAACGCTAGCAACATTGCCTTTTGGGCCATTCTGGACGATTGCAATATGGTCATGCCACTACTTGGCATGCCCATAATAATAATAATAACGCGAAGAATTCCTACAGATACAATAGGGCCTTCGCACTGAAGGTGCTCGGGCCCTAATTAATAAAAATTCCTGCAAATACAATAGGGCCTTCGCACTGCAAGTGCTCGGGCCCTAAATACAAATAATTCCTACAGATACAATAGGGCCTTCGCACTGAAGGTGCTCGGGCCCTAATAATAAAAAAAATACAAATAATTCCTACAGATACAATAGGGCCTTCGCACTGAAGGTGCTCGGGCCCTAATAACGCGAAGAATTCCTACAGATACAATAGGGCCTTCGCACTGAAGGTGCTCGGGCCCTAAAAAAACAGACGTTTTTATCTGACTTGTTTCTGCTAAGTGTGTCCCATTCCTATTTATACCATTTGGAGCCCTCACACCCTCGCACACTTGATCACGTGACGCTGACGTCACTGAAAGTCTGTGAGGGCTCAGGGCTTGAGGGTTTAGGGTGGAGTTTGGGATTGGGCCATTGTCTCCCTTGCCGGGTCCTTACCACTGGCAGAGTCCATTGTCCTTGGCTAAGTGCCTGGGCCGTAGCACCCCCTTTCCCCACCCCAATCAATTGAAGTGTGAATGGTGTGAAAATCTGATCCAAACACCCTAGTGGATTTTGTTGTGGCCGTGGCACCTTTTTCTTTCTTTTTCCAAAAGTTTGAGAAGCTCTCTGGCTGCCACAGGGGTGCTGTGACCCGGATTCGAACCTGGGTTGCTGCGGCCACAACGCAGAGTACTCACCACTATACGATCACAGCTTGAACGGATATATGTACCCAGCTTTAGATATGTGCTCGGTTTCTGCAGTTATGTCAGTTTACACGGTGTGAGGTTGGAAGAAGTGTGTGTGGAGGTGTGGCGCCCCTGTCGTCAGGTAAGGGCATTTGCCTCTAATGAGATTAAATAGATTGAATAAAAGAGGTCCCATGAAAGACAAAAATAATGCGTGAGCCGGGGGCAGCTTTGGAAACGTTATGGAAGACGGCCTATCCTGCGGCACCTTTGAAGTGTACGTTTCCGGGCATACACAGAGACAAATGAAAAAAGCAAGTAAATAAATAAATGACAGAGAAGAAGAAACGTGTACACTACCAAGGTTGTGACTGGGATAATATTAAAGATTAGGATTTTTTGAGCTAGCCAGGAGTTGAACCTAGAATCTTCTGATCCGTACTCAGACGCGTTATCCATTGCACCACTAGCCCTCTTTTATGGTGGCATGTGGAAACATGTGGAAACACACGTGTTGCAACGACTCAGATTATGCAAGTCTGCACAATCACCTGCCTTGAAGAAAGCAGGATCAATCTGATTTATCTGATTCTGCAGATTCACACCTTTTAGAGTGGTTGTTGTGGCCGAGTGGTTAAGGCGATGGACTCGAAATCCGTTGGGGATTACCCGTGCAGGTTGAAATCCTGCCAACAAAGATTCATGTATGAATCTTAATCCTAATCTCAGGGGTGTGGGTTCGAGCCCCACATTGGGTGCTGAAGTCACATTTATGAAATTTGTTTAAAGTGTAGAGTCCAGGTTGAAGGTGAGCAGAAAGCAATCACCTCCACTGCTGTTGTGGTCACTGAGATGGATTTTACTGGCTGAGAATGGTGACATCATCAATGACATCACATGTCTGATGACATTCCAGGGTTAGATGAAAGAATTGGTAATTATGACAATGTATCTGATGCATGTAATTAATTTGCCGATGACGATGATAACATGTGCACGTTACCAAATGTAGCAACAGCGGCCCTCTGCTGTTTATATTGAAACGCAAACATTTTGCTTAACA
>NW_026906445.1:0-21696 GCF_033807715.1 Cololabis saira | reverse complement strand
AAAAAAAGAAGAAAAAAAGAGAAAGAAGAGAAAAAAAGGAAAAAAGAGGGAAAAAGGAAAAAATGTGGAAAAAAAGAGAAAAAAATAGGAAAAAAGGGGGAAAAAAGAGGAAAAAAAGAAGAAAAAAAAGGAAAAAAAGAGGGAAACAAGAAGGAAAAAATGGAAAAAAGAGGACAAAATAGGAAAAATAGGAAAAAAAGAGAAAAAAAGAGGAGAAAAAGAAGGAAAAAAGAGGAAAAAAGAAGGAAAAAATGGAAAAAATAGGAAAAAAGAAGGAAAAAATGGAAAAAAGAGGAAAAAAGAGGACAAAATAGGAAAAATAGGAAAAAATAGAGAAAAAAGATGAAAAAAGAGGAAAAAAGAAGGAAAAAATGAAAAAAAAATAGGACAAAAAGACAAAATAGGAAAAAAAGAGAGAAAAAAAGAGGGAAAAAGAGGAAAAAATAGGAAAAAAGAAGGACAAAAAGAGGAAAAAAGGAGAAAAGGAGGAGGAGGAGCAGGAATTTCTCGACATTTCTCATTTTTTTCTTCAAAATTTGCCTTTTTTTGTTGAAATTTAGCCTTTTTTCTGCCTTTTTCCTTATTTTTCCTCTTTTTTCCGCCTTTTCTTCCCAATTTTTCCCTCTTTTTTCCTTTCTTTCTTTCTTCTTTCTTTCTTTCTTTTTGTTGAAATGTCGCCTTTTTTCCGGCAGGCTGTTCCACAGTTTTGGAGCATCGTGGTTAAAAGCAGCATCACCAAATCTTTTACTTCTACTCTGGAACAGCTAGAAAAGAAGAGCCAGAGGATCTGAGGTCCTTCCTGGTTCATAGAATAAAAACATCTCTGAAATCTACTCTGGTTCCAGCCCATGTAGCGCTTTATAAACTAATAAAAGAACTTTAAAATCAACAGGAAAACTAACAGGTAGCCAGTGTGAGGATTTTAAAATGGGCCTGATGTTTCTCTCCTTCTGGTCTGAGTCAGAAGTCGCTCCTCTCAGATCCTCCGGCAGGCTGTTCCACAGTTTTGGAGCATCGTGGTCTACAGCTGACCTAACCTAACCTTCTAGAACCTTCTGTTCCTGCTGCTGACGTCACTCTGAGGGGGCGGGGCCAGGGCTAGAGAGGAGAAAAAAAATCAAGAAAAATACAGGAAAAAAAGAAGGAAAAAAAGGAAAAAAAGAGGAAAGAAAGAGAAAAAAGAGGAAAAAATAGGACAAAAAGAGGACAAAAAGAGGAAAAAAGAGGAAAACAAGAGAAAAGAAGAGGGAAAAAAGAGAAAAAAAGAGGAAAAAAAGAGAAAAAAAAGCGGAAAAAATAGGAAAAAAAGAGGAAAAAAAAGAGGAAAAAAAGAGAAAAAGAGGAAAAAAAGAGGTAAAAAAGAGAAAAAAGAGAAAAAAAGGAAAAAAGAGGGAAAAAGGAAAAATGTGAAAAAAGAGAAAAAAAATAGGAAAAAAGAGGGAAAAAAGAGGAAAAAAAGAAGAAAAAAAAGGAAAAAAAGAGGGAAAAAAGAGGAAAAAAAGAAGGAAAAAAGAGGAAAAAAGAAGGAAAAAATGGAAAAAAGAGGAAAAAAGAGGACAAAATAGGAAAAATAGGAAAAAATAGAGAAAAAAGATGAAAAAAGATGAAAAAAGAAGGAAAAAATGAAAAAAATAGGACAAAAAGACAAAATAGGAAAAAAAAGAGAGAAAAAAAGAGGGAAAAAAGAGGAAAAAATAGGAAAAAAGAAGGACAAAAAGAGGAAAAAAGGAGAAAAGGAGGAGGAGGAGCAGGAATTTCTCGACATTTCTCCTTTTTTTCTTCAAAATTTGCCTTTTTTTGTTGAAATTTCGCCTTTTTTCTGCTTTTTTTCCTTATTTTTTCCTCTTTTTTCCGCCTTTTCTCCCAATTTTTCCCTCTTTTTTCCTTTCTTTCTTTCTTTCTTTCTTTCTTTCTTTCTTTCTTTTTGTTGAAATGTCGCCTTTTTTCCGGCAGGCTGTTCCACAGTTTTGGAGCATCGTGGTTAAAAGCAGCATCACCAAATGTTTTAGTTCTACTCTGTGGAACAGCTAGAAAGGAAGAGCCAGAGGATCTGAGTTCCTTCCTGGTTCATAGAATAAAAACATTTCTGAAATATACTCTGGTTCCAGCCCATGTAGCGCTTTATAAACTAATAAAAGAACTTTAAAATCAACAGGAAAACTAACAGGTAGCCAGTGTGAGGATTTTAAAATGGGCCTGATGTTTCTCTCCTTCTGGTCTGAGTCAGAAGTCGCTCCTCTCAGATCCTCCGGCAGGCTGTTCCACAGTTTTGGAGCATCGTGGTCTACAGCTGACCTAACCTAACCTTCTAGAACCTTCTGTTCCTGCTGCTGAACCTAGGTGATGACGTCACTCTGAGGGGGCGGGGCCAGGGCTAGAGGGGGAGGGGCCAGGGGAGAAAAAAAGAAGAAAAAAAGAGAAAGAAGAGAAAAAAAGGAAAAAAGAGGGAAAAAGGAAAAAATGTGGAAAAAAAGAGAAAAAAATAGGAAAAAAGGGGGAAAAAAGAGGAAAAAAAGAAGAAAAAAAAGGAAAAAAAGAGGGAAACAAGAAGGAAAAAATGGAAAAAAGAGGACAAAATAGGAAAAATAGGAAAAAAAGAGAAAAAAAGAGGAGAAAAAGAAGGAAAAAAGAGGAAAAAAGAAGGAAAAAATGGAAAAAATAGGAAAAAAGAAGGAAAAAATGGAAAAAAGAGGAAAAAAGAGGACAAAATAGGAAAAATAGGAAAAAATAGAGAAAAAAGATGAAAAAAGAGGAAAAAAGAAGGAAAAAATGAAAAAAAATAGGACAAAAAGACAAAATAGGAAAAAAAGAGAGAAAAAAAGAGGGAAAAAGAGGAAAAAATAGGAAAAAAGAAGGACAAAAAGAGGAAAAAAGGAGAAAAGGAGGAGGAGGAGCAGGAATTTCTCGACATTTCTCATTTTTTTCTTCAAAATTTGCCTTTTTTTGTTGAAATTTAGCCTTTTTTCTGCCTTTTTCCTTATTTTTCCTCTTTTTTCCGCCTTTTCTTCCCAATTTTTCCCTCTTTTTCCTTTCTTTCTTTCTTTCTTTCTTTCTTTCTTTCTTTCTTTCTTTCTTTCTTTCTTTCTTTCTTTCTTTCTTTCTTTCTTTCTTTCTTTCTTTCTTTCTTTCTTTCTTTCTTTCTTTCTTTCTTTTTGTTGAAATGTCGCCTTTTTCCGGCCAGCTGTTCCACAGTTTTGGAGCATCGTGGTTAAAAGCAGCATCACCAAATGTTTTAGTTCTACTCTGGAACAGCTAGAAAGGAAGAGCCAGAGGATCTGAGTTCCTTCCTGGTTCATAGAATAAAAACATCTCTGAAATCTACTCTGGTTCCAGCCCATGTAGCGCTTTATAAACTAATAAAAGAACTTTAAAATCAACAGGAAAACTAACAGGTAGCCAGTGTAAGGTTTTTAAAATGGGCCTAATGTTTCTCTCCTTCTGGTCTGAGTCAGAAGTCGCTCCTCTCAGATCCTCCGGCAGGCTGTTCCACAGTTTTGGAGCATCGTGGTCTACAGCTGACCTAACCTAACCTTCTAGAACCTTCTGTTCCTGCTGCTGAACCTAGGTGATGACGTCACCAGAGGGGGCGGGGCCAGGGCTCGAGGGGGAGGGGCCAGGGGAGAAAAAAAGAAGAAAAAAAGAGAAAGAAGAGAAAAAAAGGAAAAAAGAGGGAAAAAGGAAAAAATGTGGAAAAAAAGAGAAAAAAATAGGAAAAAAGGGGGAAAAAAGAGGAAAAAAAGAAGAAAAAAAAGGAAAAAAAGAGGGAAACAAGAAGGAAAAAATGGAAAAAAGAGGACAAAATAGGAAAAATAGGAAAAAAGAGAAAAAAAGAGGAGAAAAAGAAGGAAAAAAGAGGAAAAAAGAAGGAAAAAATGGAAAAAAGAGGAAAAAAGAGGACAAAATAGGAAAAATAGGAAAAAATAGAGAAAAAAGATGAAAAAAAGAGGAAAAAAGAAGGAAAAAATGAAAAAAAATAGGACAAAAAGACAAAATAGGAAAAAAAAGAGAGAAAAAAAGAGGGAAAAAAGAGGAAAAAATAGGAAAAAAGAAGGACAAAAAGAGGAAAAAAGGAGAAAAGGAGGAGGAGGAGCAGGAATTTCTCGACATTTCTCATTTTTTTCTTCAAAATTTGCCTTTTTTTGTTGAAATTTAGCCTTTTTTCTGCCTTTTTCCTTATTTTTCCTCTTTTTTCCGCCTTTTCTTCCCAATTTTTCCCTCTTTTTTCCTTTCTTTCTTTCTTTCTTTCTTTCTTTCTTTCTTTCTTTCTTTCTTTCTTTCTTTCTTTCTTTCTTTCTTTCTTTCTTTCTTTCTTTCTTTCTTTCTTTCTTTCTTTCTTTCTTTCTTTTTGTTGAAATGTCGCCTTTTTTCCGGCAGGCTGTTCCACAGTTTTGGAGCATCGTGGTTAAAAGCAGCATCACCAAATGTTTTAGTTCTACTCTGGAACAGCTAGAAAGGAAGAGCCAGAGGATCTGAGGTCCTTCCTGGTTCATAGAATAAAAACATCTCTGAAATCTACTCTGGTTCCAGCCCATGTAGCGCTTTATAAACTAATAAAAGAACTTTAAAATCAACAGGAAAACTAACAGGTAGCCAGTGTGAGGATTTTAAAATGGGCCTGATGTTTCTCTCCTTCTGGTCTGAGTCAGAAGTCGCTCCTCTCAGATCCTCCGGCAGGCTGTTCCACAGTTTTGGAGCATCGTGGTCTACAGCTGACCTAACCTAACCTTCTAGAACCTTCTGTTCCTGCTGCTGAACCTAGGTGATGACGTCACCAGAGGGGGCGGGGCCAGGGCTCGAGGGGGAGGGGCCAGGGGAGAAAAAAAGAAGAAAAAAAGAGAAAGAAGAGAAAAAAAGGAAAAAAGAGGGAAAAAGGAAAAAATGTGGAAAAAAAGAGAAAAAAATAGGAAAAAAGGGGGAAAAAAGAGGAAAAAAAGAAGAAAAAAAAGGAAAAAAAGAGGGAAACAAGAAGGAAAAAATGGAAAAAAGAGGACAAAATAGGAAAAATAGGAAAAAAAGAGAAAAAAAGAGGAGAAAAAGAAGGAAAAAAGAGGAAAAAAGAAGGAAAAAATGGAAAAAATAGGAAAAAAGAAGGAAAAAATGGAAAAAAGAGGAAAAAAGAGGACAAAATAGGAAAAATAGGAAAAAATAGAGAAAAAAGATGAAAAAAGAGGAAAAAAGAAGGAAAAAATGAAAAAAAAATAGGACAAAAAGACAAAATAGGAAAAAAAGAGAGAAAAAAAGAGGGAAAAAGAGGAAAAAATAGGAAAAAAGAAGGACAAAAAGAGGAAAAAAGGAGAAAAGGAGGAGGAGGAGCAGGAATTTCTCGACATTTCTCATTTTTTTCTTCAAAATTTGCCTTTTTTTGTTGAAATTTAGCCTTTTTTCTGCCTTTTTCCTTATTTTTCCTCTTTTTTCCGCCTTTTCTTCCCAATTTTTCCCTCTTTTTTCCTTTCTTTCTTTCTTTCTTTCTTTCTTTCTTTCTTTCTTTCTTTTTGTTGAAATGTCGCCTTTTTTCCGGCAGGCTGTTCCACAGTTTTGGAGCATCGTGGTTAAAAGCAGCATCACCAAATCTTTTACTTCTACTCTGGAACAGCTAGAAAAGAAGAGCCAGAGGATCTGAGGTCCTTCCTGGTTCATAGAATAAAAACATCTCTGAAATCTACTCTGGTTCCAGCCCATGTAGCGCTTTATAAACTAATAAAAGAACTTTAAAATCAACAGGAAAACTAACAGGTAGCCAGTGTGAGGATTTTAAAATGGGCCTGATGTTTCTCTCCTTCTGGTCTGAGTCAGAAGTCGCTCCTCTCAGATCCTCCGGCAGGCTGTTCCACAGTTTTGGAGCATCGTGGTCTACAGCTGACCTAACCTAACCTTCTAGAACCTTCTGTTCCTGCTGCTGACGTCACTCTGAGGGGGCGGGGCCAGGGCTAGAGAGGAGAAAAAAAATCAAGAAAAATACAGGAAAAAAAGAAGGAAAAAAAGGAAAAAAAGAGGAAAGAAAGAGAAAAAAGAGGAAAAAATAGGACAAAAAGAGGACAAAAAGAGGAAAAAAGAGGAAAACAAGAGAAAAGAAGAGGGAAAAAAGAGAAAAAAAGAGGAAAAAAAGAGAAAAAAAGCGGAAAAAATAGGAAAAAAAAGAGGAAAAAAAGAGAAAAAGAGGAAAAAAAGAGGTAAAAAAGAGAAAAAAGAGAAAAAAAGGAAAAAGAGGGAAAAAGGAAAAAATGTGAAAAAAGAGAAAAAAAATAGGAAAAAAGAGGGAAAAAAGAGGAAAAAAAGAAGAAAAAAAAGGAAAAAAAGAGGGAAAAAAGAGGAAAAAAAGAAGGAAAAAAGAGGAAAAAAGAAGGAAAAAATGGAAAAAAGAGGAAAAAAGAGGACAAAATAGGAAAAATAGGAAAAAATAGAGAAAAAAGATGAAAAAAGATGAAAAAAGAAGGAAAAAATGAAAAAAATAGGACAAAAAGACAAAATAGGAAAAAAAAGAGAGAAAAAAAGAGGGAAAAAAGAGGAAAAAATAGGAAAAAAGAAGGACAAAAAGAGGAAAAAAGGAGAAAAGGAGGAGGAGGAGCAGGAATTTCTCGACATTTCTCCTTTTTTTCTTCAAAATTTGCCTTTTTTTGTTGAAATTTCGCCTTTTTTCTGCTTTTTTTCCTTATTTTTTCCTCTTTTTTCCGCCTTTTCTTCCCAATTTTTCCCTCTTTTTTCCTTTCTTTCTTTCTTTCTTTCTTTCTTTCTTTCTTTCTTTTTGTTGAAATGTCGCCTTTTTTCCGGCAGGCTGTTCCACAGTTTTGGAGCATCGTGGTTAAAAGCAGCATCACCAAATGTTTTAGTTCTACTCTGTGGAACAGCTAGAAAGGAAGAGCCAGAGGATCTGAGTTCCTTCCTGGTTCATAGAATAAAAACATTTCTGAAATATACTCTGGTTCCAGCCCATGTAGCGCTTTATAAACTAATAAAAGAACTTTAAAATCAACAGGAAAACTAACAGGTAGCCAGTGTAAGGTTTTTAAAATGGGCCTAATGTTTCTCTCCTTCTGGTCTGAGTCAGAAGTCGCTCCTCTCAGATCCTCCGGCAGGCTGTTCCACAGTTTTGGAGCATCGTGGTCTACAGCTGACCTAACCTAACCTTCTAGAACCTTCTGTTCCTGCTGCTGAACCTAGGTGATGACGTCACTCTGAGGGGGCGGGGCCAGGGCTAGAGGGGGAGGGGCCAGGGGAGAAAAAAAGAAGAAAAAAAGAGAAAGAAGAGAAAAAAAGGAAAAAAGAGGGAAAAAGGAAAAAATGTGGAAAAAAAGAGAAAAAAATAGGAAAAAAGGGGGAAAAAAGAGGAAAAAAAGAAGAAAAAAAAGGAAAAAAAGAGGGAAACAAGAAGGAAAAAATGGAAAAAAGAGGACAAAATAGGAAAAATAGGAAAAAAAGAGAAAAAAAGAGGAGAAAAAGAAGGAAAAAAGAGGAAAAAAGAAGGAAAAAATGGAAAAAATAGGAAAAAAGAAGGAAAAAATGGAAAAAAAGAGGAAAAAAGAGGACAAAATAGGAAAAATAGGAAAAAATAGAGAAAAAAGATGAAAAAAGAGGAAAAAAGAAGGAAAAAATGAAAAAAAATAGGACAAAAAGACAAAATAGGAAAAAAAGAGAGAAAAAAAGAGGGAAAAAGAGGAAAAAATAGGAAAAAAGAAGGACAAAAAGAGGAAAAAAGGAGAAAAGGAGGAGGAGGAGCAGGAATTTCTCGACATTTCTCATTTTTTTCTTCAAAATTTGCCTTTTTTTGTTGAAATTTAGCCTTTTTTCTGCCTTTTTCCTTATTTTTCCTCTTTTTTCCGCCTTTTCTTCCCAATTTTTCCCTCTTTTTTCCTTTCTTTCTTTCTTTCTTTCTTTCTTTCTTTCTTTCTTTCTTTCTTTCTTTCTTTCTTTCTTTCTTTCTTTCTTTCTTTCTTTCTTTCTTTCTTTCTTTCTTTCTTTCTTTCTTTCTTTCTTTCTTTCTTTCTTTCTTTCTTTCTTTCTTTTTGTTGAAATGTCGCCTTTTTTCCGGCCAGCTGTTCCACAGTTTTGGAGCATCGTGGTTAAAAGCAGCATCACCAAATGTTTTAGTTCTACTCTGGAACAGCTAGAAAGGAAGAGCCAGAGGATCTGAGGTCCTTCCTGGTTCATAGAATAAAAACATCTCTGAAATCTACTCTGGTTCCAGCCCATGTAGCGCTTTATAAACTAATAAAAGAACTTTAAAATCAACAGGAAAACTAACAGGTAGCCAGTGTAAGGTTTTTAAAATGGGCCTAATGTTTCTCTCCTTCTGGTCTGAGTCAGAAGTCGCTCCTCTCAGATCCTCCGGCAGGCTGTTCCACAGTTTTGGAGCATCGTGGTCTACAGCTGACCTAACCTAACCTTCTAGAACCTTCTGTTCCTGCTGCTGAACCTAGGTGATGACGTCACCAGAGGGGGCGGGGCCAGGGCTCGAGGGGGAGGGGCCAGGGGAGAAAAAAAGAAGAAAAAAAGAGAAAGAAGAGAAAAAAAGGAAAAAAGAGGGAAAAAGGAAAAAATGTGGAAAAAAAGAGAAAAAAATAGGAAAAAAGGGGGAAAAAAGAGGAAAAAAAGAAGAAAAAAAAGGAAAAAAAGAGGGAAACAAGAAGGAAAAAATGGAAAAAAGAGGACAAAATAGGAAAAATAGGAAAAAAAGAGAAAAAAAGAGGAGAAAAAGAAGGAAAAAAGAGGAAAAAAGAAGGAAAAAATGGAAAAAAGAGGAAAAAAGAGGACAAAATAGGAAAAATAGGAAAAAATAGAGAAAAAAGATGAAAAAAGAGGAAAAAAGAAGGAAAAAATGAAAAAAAATAGGACAAAAAGACAAAATAGGAAAAAAAAGAGAGAAAAAAAGAGGGAAAAAAGAGGAAAAAATAGGAAAAAAGAAGGACAAAAAGAGGAAAAAAGGAGAAAAGGAGGAGGAGGAGCAGGAATTTCTCGACATTTCTCATTTTTTTCTTCAAAATTTGCCTTTTTTTGTTGAAATTTAGCCTTTTTTCTGCCTTTTTCCTTATTTTTCCTCTTTTTTTCCGCCTTTTCTTCCCAATTTTTCCCTCTTTTTTCCTTTCTTCTTTCTTTCTTTCTTTCTTTCTTTCTTTCTTTCTTTCTTTCTTTCTTTCTTTCTTTCTTTCTTTCTTTCTTTCTTTCTTTCTTTCTTTCTTTCTTTCTTTCTTTCTTTCTTTCTTTTTGTTGAAATGTCGCCTTTTTTCCGGCAGGCTGTTCCACAGTTTTGGAGCATCGTGGTTAAAAGCAGCATCACCAAATGTTTTAGTTCTACTCTGGAACAGCTAGAAAGGAAGAGCCAGAGGATCTGAGGTCCTTCCTGGTTCATAGAATAAAAACATCTCTGAAATCTACTCTGGTTCCAGCCCATGTAGCGCTTTATAAACTAATAAAAGAACTTTAAAATCAACAGGAAAACTAACAGGTAGCCAGTGTAAGGTTTTTAAAATGGGCCTAATGTTTCTCTCCTTCTGGTCTGAGTCAGAAGTCGCTCCTCTCAGATCCTCCGGCAGGCTGTTCCACAGTTTTGGAGCATCGTGGTCTACAGCTGACCTAACCTAACCTTCTAGAACCTTCTGTTCCTGCTGCTGAACCTAGGTGATGACGTCACCAAAGGGGGCGGGGCCAGGGCTCGAGGGGGAGGGGCCAGGGGAGAAAAAAAGAAGAAAAAAAGAGAAAGAAGAGAAAAAAAGGAAAAAAGAGGGAAAAAGGAAAAAATGTGGAAAAAAAGAGAAAAAAATAGGAAAAAAGGGGGAAAAAAGAGGAAAAAAAGAAGAAAAAAAAGGAAAAAAAGAGGGAAACAAGAAGGAAAAAATGGAAAAAAGAGGACAAAATAGGAAAAATAGGAAAAAAAGAGAAAAAAAGAGGAGAAAAAGAAGGAAAAAAGAGGAAAAAAGAAGGAAAAAATGGAAAAAATAGGAAAAAAGAAGGAAAAAATGGAAAAAAGAGGAAAAAAGAGGACAAAATAGGAAAAATAGGAAAAAATAGAGAAAAAAGATGAAAAAAGAGGAAAAAAGAAGGAAAAAATGAAAAAAAAATAGGACAAAAAGACAAAATAGGAAAAAAAGAGAGAAAAAAAGAGGGAAAAAGAGGAAAAAATAGGAAAAAAGAAGGACAAAAAGAGGAAAAAAGGAGAAAAGGAGGAGGAGGAGCAGGAATTTCTCGACATTTCTCATTTTTTTCTTCAAAATTTGCCTTTTTTTGTTGAAATTTAGCCTTTTTTCTGCCTTTTTCCTTATTTTTCCTCTTTTTTCCGCCTTTTCTTCCCAATTTTTCCCTCTTTTTTCCTTTCTTTCTTTCTTTCTTTCTTTCTTTCTTTCTTTCTTTCTTTTTGTTGAAATGTCGCCTTTTTTCCGGCAGGCTGTTCCACAGTTTTGGAGCATCGTGGTTAAAAGCAGCATCACCAAATCTTTTACTTCTACTCTGGAACAGCTAGAAAAGAAGAGCCAGAGGATCTGAGGTCCTTCCTGGTTCATAGAATAAAAACATCTCTGAAATCTACTCTGGTTCCAGCCCATGTAGCGCTTTATAAACTAATAAAAGAACTTTAAAATCAACAGGAAAACTAACAGGTAGCCAGTGTAAGGATTTTAAAATGGGCCTGATGTTTCTCTCCTTCTGGTCTGAGTCAGAACTGCTGCAGCGTTTTGAACCAGTTGCAGCTTGTTGATGGTATTCTTGGGCAGACCAGTAAGGAGAGATTACAGTCGTCTATCCTGCTAGTTATAAAGGCATTAGTGCATTAGTTTCTCCGTGTTGATTACAGTCATCTATCCTGCTAGTTATAAAGGTGTTAGTGCATTAGTCTCTCCGTGTTGATTACAGTATTCTATCCTGCTAGTTATAAAGGTGTTAGTGCATTAGTCTCTCCGTGTTGATTACAGTAGTCTATCCTGCTAGTTATAAAGACATTAGTGCATTAGTTTCTCCGTGTTGATTACAGTAGTCTATCCTGCTAGTTATAAAGACATTAGTGCATTAGTTTCTCCGTGTTGATTACAGTCGTCTATCCTGCTAGTTATAAAGGTGTTAGTGCATTAGTCTCTCCGTGTTGATTACAGTATTCTATCCTGCTAGTTATAAAGGTGTTAGTGCATTAGTCTCTCCGTGTTGATTACAGTAGTCTATCCTGCTAGTTATAAAGACATTAGTGCATTAGTTTCTCCGTGTTGATTACAGTAGTCTATCCTGCTAGTTATAAAGACATTAGTGCATTAGTTTCTCCGTGTTGATTACAGTCGTCTATCCTGCTAGTTATAAAGGTGTTAGTGCATTAGTCTCTCCGTGTTGATTACAGTATTCTATCCTGCTAGTTATAAAGGTGTTAGTGCATTAGTCTCTCCGTGTTGATTACAGTATTCTATCCTGCTAGTTATAAAGGTGTTAGTGCATTAGTCTCTCCGTGTTGATTACAGTCGTCTATCCTGCTAGTTATAAAGGTGTTAGTGCATTAGTCTCTCCGTGTTGATTACAGTTGTCTATCCTGCTAGTTATAAAGGTGTTAGTGCATTAGTCTCTCCGTGTTGATTACAGTCCTCTATCCTGCTAGTTATAAAGGTGTTAGTGCATTAGTCTCTCCGTGTTGATTACAGTCGTCTATCCTGCTAGTTATAAAGGTGTTAGTGCATTAGTCTCTCCGTGTTGATTACAGTAATTTATCCTGCTAGTTATAAAGGTGTTAGTGCATTAGTCTCTCCGTGTTGATTACAGTCGTCTATCCTGCTAGTTATAAAGGTGTTAGTGCATTAGTCTCTCCGTGTTGATTACAGTCGTCTATCCTGCTAGTTATAAAGGTGTTAGTGCATTAGTCTCTCCGTGTTGATTACAGTATTCTATCCTGCTAGTTATAAAGGTGTTAGTGCATTAGTCTCTCCGTGTTGATTACAGTCGTCTATCCTGCTAGTTATAAAGGTGTTAGTGCATTAGTCTCTCCGTGTTGATTACAGTAATCTATCCTGCTAGTTATAAAGGTGTTAGTGCATTAGTCTCTCCGTGTTGATTACAGTATTCTATCCTGCTAGTTATAAAGGTGTTAGTGCATTAGTCTCTCCGTGTTGATTACAGTATTCTATCCTGCTAGTTATAAAGGCATTAGTGCATTAGTCTCTCCGTGTTGATTACAGTCGTCTATCCTGCTAGTTATAAAGACATTAGTGCATTAGTTTCTCCGTGTTGATTACAGTAGTCTATCCTGCTAGTTATAAAGGCATTAGTGCATTAGTCTCTCCGTGTTGATTACAGTCGTCTATCCTGCTAGTTATAAAGACATTAGTGCATTAGTTTCTCCGTGTTGATTACAGTCGTCTATCCTGCTAGTTATAAAGGCATTAGTGCATTAGTCTCTCCGTGTTGATTACAGTCGTCTATCCTGCTAGTTATAAAGGTGTTAGTGCATTAGTCTCTCCGTGTTGATTACAGTAGTCTATCCTGCTAGTTATAAAGGTGTTAGTGCATTAGTCTCTCCGTGTTGATTACAGTCGTCTATCCTGCTAGTTATAAAGGCGTTAGTGCATTAGTCTCTCCGTGTTGATTACAGTATTCTATCCTGCTAGTTATAAAGGTGTTAGTGCATTAGTCTCTCCGTGTTGATTACAGTATTCTATCCTGCTAGTTATAAAGGCATTAGTGCATTAGTCTCTCCGTGTTGATTACAGTCGTCTATCCTGCTAGTTATAAAGACATTAGTGCATTAGTTTCTCCGTGTTGATTACAGTAGTCTATCCTGCTAGTTATAAAGACATTAGTGCATTAGTCTCTCCGTGTTGATTACAGTCGTCTATCCTGCTAGTTATAAAGGTGTTAGTGCATTAGTCTCTCCGTGTTGATTACAGTAGTCTATCCTGCTAGTTATAAAGGTGTTAGTGCATTAGTCTCTCCGTGTTGATTACAGTCGTCTATCCTGCTAGTTATAAAGGTGTTAGTGCATTAGTCTCTCCGTGTTGATTACAGTAGTCTATCCTGCTAGTTATAAAGGTGTTAGTGCATTAGTCTCTCCGTGTTGATTACAGTATTCTATCCTGCTAGTTATAAAGGCATTAGTGCATTAGTCTCTCCGTGTTGATTACAGTCGTCTATCCTGCTAGTTATAAAGACATTAGTGCATTAGTTTCTCCGTGTTGATTACAGTAGTCTATCCTGCTAGTTATAAAGACATTAGTGCATTAGTCTCTCCGTGTTGATTACAGTCGTCTATCCTGCTAGTTATAAAGGTGTTAGTGCATTAGTCTCTCCGTGTTGATTACAGTAGTCTATCCTGCTAGTTATAAAGGTGTTAGTGCATTAGTCTCTCCGTGTTGATTACAGTCGTCTATCCTGCTAGTTATAAAGGTGTTAGTGCATTAGTCTCTCCGTGTTGATTACAGTATTCTATCCTGCTAGTTATAAAGGCATTAGTGCATTAGTCTCTCCGTGTTGATTACAGTCGTCTATCCTGCTAGTTATAAAGGTGTTAGTGCATTAGTCTCTCCGTGTTGATTACAGTAGTCTATCCTGCTAGTTATAAAGGTGTTAGTGCATTAGTCTCTCCGTGTTGATTACAGTAGTCTATCCTGCTAGTTATAAAGGCGTTAGTGCATTAGTCTCTCCGTGTTGATTACAGTCGTCTATCCTGCTAGTTATAAAGACATTAGTGCATTAGTCTCTCCGTGTTGATTACAGTATTCTATCCTGCTAGTTATAAAGACATTAGTGCATTAGTCTCTCCGTGTTGATTACAGTAGTCTATCCTGCTAGTTATAAAGGTGTTAGTGCATTAGTCTCTCCGTGTTGATTACAGTCGTCTATCCTGCTAGTTATAAAGACATTAGTGCATTAGTCTCTCCGTGTTGATTACAGTAGTCTATCCTGCTAGTTATAAAGGTGTTAGTGCATTAGTCTCTCCGTGTTGATTACAGTCGTCTATCCTGCTAGTTATAAAGGTGTTAGTGCATTAGTCTCTCCGTGTTGATTACAGTCGTCTATCCTGCTAGTTATAAAGGTGTTAGTGCATTAGTCTCTCCGTGTTGATTACAGTCGTCTATCCTGCTAGTTATAAAGGCATTAGTGCATTAGTCTCTCCGTGTTGATTACAGTATTCTATCCTGCTAGTTATAAAGGTGTTAGTGCATTAGTCTCTCCGTGTTGATTACAGTATTCTATCCTGCTAGTTATAAAGGTGTTAGTGCATTAGTCTCTCCGTGTTGATTACAGTAGTCTATCCTGCTAGTTATAAAGGTGTTAGTGCATTAGTCTCTCCGTGTTGATTACAGTCATCTATCCTGCTAGTTATAAAGGTGTTAGTGCATTAGTCTCTCCGTGTTGATTACAGTATTCTATCCTGCTAGTTATAAAGGTGTTAGTGCATTAGTCTCTCCGTGTTGATTACAGTATTCTATCCTGCTAGTTATAAAGGTGTTAGTGCATTAGTCTCTCCGTGTTGATTACAGTCGTCTATCCTGCTAGTTATAAAGGTGTTAGTGCATTAGTCTCTCCGTGTTGATTACAGTATTCTATCCTGCTAGTTATAAAGGCATTAGTGCATTAGTCTCTCCGTGTTGATTACAGTCCTCTATCCTGCTAGTTATAAAGGTGTTAGTGCATTAGTCTCTCCGTGTTGATTACAGTTGTCTATCCTGCTAGTTATAAAGGTGTTAGTGCATTAGTCTCTCCGTGTTGATTACAGTATTCTATCCTGCTAGTTATAAAGGTGTTAGTGCATTAGTCTCTCCGTGTTGATTACAGTCATCTATCCTGCTAGTTATAAAGGTGTTAGTGCATTAGTCTCTCCGTGTTGATTACAGTATTCTATCCTGCTAGTTATAAAGGTGTTAGTGCATTAGTCTCTCCGTGTTGATTACAGTATTCTATCCTGCTAGTTATAAAGGTGTTAGTGCATTAGTCTCTCCGTGTTGATTACAGTAGTCTATCCTACTAGTTATAAAGGTGTTAGTGCATTAGTCTCTCCGTGTTGATTACAGTATTCTATCCTGCTAGTTATAAAGGTGTTAGTGCATTAGTCTCTCCGTGTTGATTACAGTTGTCTATCCTGCTAGTTATAAAGGCATTAGTGCATTAGTTTCTCCGTGTTGATTACAGTATTCTATCCTGCTAGTTATAAAGGTGTTAGTGCATTAGTCTCTCCGTGTTGATTACAGTATTCTATCCTGCTAGTTATAAAGGCATTAGTGCATTAGTCTCTCCGTGTTGCCCAGAGAGAGAAACGGCCTCACCTTAGAAATATTTTTTAAATGATAAAATGCTGTTTTTGTGACACAGCGTACGTGTGATTTGAAATTAAAACAGAGTCAAATATGACTCGTAGGTTTCTTGCCTCTTTGCTCGGGTTTACTCCATATGTATTTAGTTTAGAAAAATAAATGTATTTCCAAAGTGTCACTAATCCACAAGAAGATTGGAAAGCGTTTAGGACAGGCTACGGGTAAGAAAGCGTGTGGCTCCACTGCTGCTCAACTCTGTACTGACTCTGTAAGTGAAAACTCTTAACTGACGGGAGAGCTCAGCAGCAGCTCTTAAAGGTACAGCGTCACTAAATAAACACAAACCAAACAGTGGATTCCACTTCTATGGTTAACCTAAACACATTCAATTAGCATCAATCCAAAATGATTACTAATAAATATGCTAATTTCAGATCCAAATTACAACATAAACAATATAAATCTACTAAATGAATCATTATCATTGCCCCATACAGTTGAAATGTGGAGAAAAAAGTTGAAATGAGGAGAAAAAAGTTGAAATGTCAAAATGTAGAGTAAAAAGTCGAAATCTTGAGAAAAAAATTCAAAATGTCGAGAAAAAAAGTCGAAATGTCGAGAAAAAAAGTTGAAATGTCGAGAAAAAAGTTGAAATTTCGAGAAAAAAGTTGAATTTCGGGAAAAAAGTTGAAATGAGGAGAAAAAAGTTGAAATGTCGAGAAAAAAAGTTGAAATGTCAAGAAAAAAGTCAAAATGTCGAGAAAAAAGTCAAAATGTCGAGAAAAAAGTCAAAATGTAGAGAAAAAAAGTCGAAATGTCGAGAAAAAAAGTCAAAATGTTGAGTAAAAAGTCAAAATGTAGAGTAAAAAGTCAAAATGTAGAGTAAAAAGTGAAAATGTAGAGTAAAAAGTCAAAATGTAGAGTAAAAAGTCGAAATCTTGAAAAAAAAGTCAAAATGTTGAGTAAAAAGTCGAAATTTCAAGAAAGAAAGTTGAAATTTATAGAATACCGTAGTCAAAATGTCGAGAAAAAAAGTCAAAATGTCGAGAAAAAAAGTCAAAATGTCGAGAAAAAAAGTCAAAATGTCGAGAAAAAAAGTCAAAATGTAGAGAAAAAAGTGGAAATGTTGAGAAAAAAGTTGAAATTTTGAGAAAAAAAGTCGAAATGTCGAGAAAAAAGTTGAAATTTTGAGAAAAAAAGTCGAAATGTCGAGAAAAAAGTTGAAATTTTGAGAAAGAAAGTCGAAATGTCGAGAAAAAAAGTCAAAATTTCGAGCAAAAAGTCAAACTGTGGAGAAAAAAGTGTAAATGTTGATAAAAAAGTTGATGTACAGGCAGATTGTAGTTAGCACTAGGCTATGGTTTTACTCCGGTCCGAGTCCCAAACTCTGTTGTTCTTAAAAAATCCAATGGAATCCAAGTTATGAAAAATAAAAATAAATGTATTTCCAAAGTGTCACTAATCCACAAGAACATTGGAAAGCGTTTAGGACAGGCTACGGGTAAGAAAGCGTGTGGCTCCACTGCTGCTCAACTCTGTACTGACTCTGTAAGTGAAAACTCTTAACTGACGGGAGAGCTCAGCAGCAGCTCTTAAAGGTACAGCGTCACTAAATAAACACAAACCAAACAGTGGATTCCACTTCTATGGTTAACCTAAACACATTCAATTAGCATCAATCCAAAATGATTACTAATAAATATGCTAATTTCAGATCCAAATTACAACATAAACAATATAAATCTACTAAATGAATCATTATCATTGCCCCATACAGTTGAAATGTGGAGAAAAAAGTTGAAATGTGGAGAAAAAAGTTGAAATGTCGAGAAAAAAGTTGAAATGTAGAGTAAAAAGTCGAAATCTTGGAAAGAAAGTCGAAATGTCGAGAAAAAAGTTGAAATTTCGAGAAAAAAGTCAAAATGTCAAGAAAAAAGTAAAAATGTAGAGAAAAAAATTTAAATGTAGAGAAAAAAGTCGAAATGTCGACAAAAAAGTTGAAATTTTGAGAAAAAAGTTGAAATTTCGAGAAAAAAGTCGACATTTTGAGAAAAAAAGTCAAAATGTCGAGAAAAAAGTCGATATTTCGAGAAAAAAGTCGAGAAAAAAAGTCGAGAAAAAAAGTCGAAATGTCGAGAAAAAAGTTGAAATTTCGAGAAAAAAGTGGAAATGTTGAGAAAAAATTTTAAATTTTGAGAAAAAAGTTGAAATTTCGAGAAAAAAGTTGAAATTTCGAGAAAAAAGTTGAAATTTTGAGAAAAAAGTTGAAATTTTGAGAAAAAAAGTCGAAATGTCGAGAAAAAAGTTGAAATTTCGAGAAAAAAGTTGAAATTTCGAGAAAAAAGTCGAAATTTTGAGAAAAAAAGTCAAAATGTCGAGAAAAAAGTTGAAATCTTGAGAAAAAAAGTCGAAATGTCAAGAAAGAAGTCAAAATGTCGAGAAAAAAGTCAAAATGTCGAGAAAAAAGTCGAAATGTAGAGTAAAAAGTTGAAATTTAAAGAATAGTCAAAATGTCGAGAAAAAAGAGTTGAAATTTTGAGAAAAAAAGTCGAAATGTCGAGAAAAAAGTCAAACTGTCGAGAAAAAAGTCAAAATGTAGAGAAAAAAGTCAAACTGTGGAGAAAAAAGTGTAAATGTTGATAAAAAAGTTGATGTACAGGCAGATTGTAGTTAGCAGTAGGCTATGGTTTTACTCCGGTCCGAGTCCCAAACTCTGTTGTTCTTAAAAAATCCAATGGAATCCAAGTTATGAAAAATAAAAATAAATGTATTTCCAAAGTGTCACTAATCCACAAGAACATTGTAAAGCGTTTAGGACAGGCTACGGGTAAGAAAGCGTGTGGCTCCACTGCTGCTCAACTCTGTACTGACTCTGTAAGTGAAAACTCTTAACTGACGGGAGAGCTCAGCAGCAGCTCTTAAAGGTACAGCGTCACTAAATAAACACAAACCAAACAGTGGATTCCACTTCTATGGTTAACCTAAACACATTCAATTAGCATCAATCCAAAATGATTACTAATAAATATGCTAATTTCAGATCCAAATTACAACATAAACAATATAAATCTACTAAATGAATCATTATCATTGCCCCATACAGTTGAAATGTGGAGAAAAAAGTTGAAATGAGGAGAAAAAAGTTGAAATGTCAAAATGTAGAGTAAAAAGTCGAAATCTTGAGAAAAAAATTCAAAATGTCGAGAAAAAAAGTCGAAATGTCGAGAAAAAAAGTTGAAATGTCGAGAAAAAAGTTGAAATTTCGAGAAAAAAGTTGAATTTCGGGAAAAAAGTTGAAATGAGGAGAAAAAAGTTGAAATGTCGAGAAAAAAAGTTGAAATGTCAAGAAAAAAGTCAAAATGTCGAGAAAAAAGTCAAAATGTCGAGAAAAAAGTCAAAATGTAGAGAAAAAAAGTCGAAATGTCGAGAAAAAAAGTCAAAATGTTGAGTAAAAAGTCAAAATGTAGAGTAAAAAGTCAAAATGTAGAGTAAAAAGTGAAAATGTAGAGTAAAAAGTCAAAATGTAGAGTAAAAAGTCGAAATCTTGAAAAAAAAGTCAAAATGTTGAGTAAAAAGTCGAAATTTCAAGAAAGAAAGTTGAAATTTATAGAATACCGTAGTCAAAATGTCGAGAAAAAAAGTCAAAATGTCGAGAAAAAAAGTCAAAATGTCGAGAAAAAAAGTCAAAATGTCGAGAAAAAAAGTCAAAATGTAGAGAAAAAAGTGGAAATGTTGAGAAAAAAGTTGAAATTTTGAGAAAAAAAGTCGAAATGTCGAGAAAAAAGTTGAAATTTTGAGAAAAAAAGTCGAAATGTCGAGAAAAAAGTTGAAATTTTGAGAAAGAAAGTCGAAATGTCGAGAAAAAAAGTCAAAATTTCGAGCAAAAAGTCAAACTGTGGAGAAAAAAGTGTAAATGTTGATAAAAAAGTTGATGTACAGGCAGATTGTAGTTAGCAGTAGGCTATGGTTTTACTCCGGTCCGAGTCCCAAACTCTGTTGTTCTTAAAAAATCCAATGGAATCCAAGTTATGAAAAATAAAAATAAATGTATTTCCAAAGTGTCACTAATCCACAAGAACATTGGAAAGCGTTTAGGACAGGCTACGGGTAAGAAAGCGTGTGGCTCCACTGCTGCTCAACTCTGTACTGACTCTGTAAGTGAAAACTCTTAACTGACGGGAGAGCTCAGCAGCAGCTCTTAAAGGTACAGCGTCACTAAATAAACACAAACCAAACAGTGGATTCCACTTCTATGGTTAACCTAAACACATTCAATTAGCATCAATCCAAAATGATTACTAATAAATATGCTAATTTCAGATCCAAATTACAACATAAACAATATAAATCTACTAAATGAATCATTATCATTGCCCCATACAGTTGAAATGTGGAGAAAAAAGTTGAAATGTGGAGAAAAAAGTTGAAATGTCGAGAAAAAAGTTGAAATGTAGAGTAAAAAGTCGAAATCTTGGAAAGAAAGTCGAAATGTCGAGAAAAAAGTTGAAATTTCGAGAAAAAAGTCAAAATGTCAAGAAAAAAGTAAAAATGTAGAGAAAAAAATTTAAATGTAGAGAAAAAAGTCGAAATGTCGACAAAAAAGTTGAAATTTTGAGAAAAAAGTTGAAATTTCGAGAAAAAAGTCGACATTTTGAGAAAAAAAGTCAAAATGTCGAGAAAAAAGTCGAAATGTAGGGTAAAAAGTCGAAATCTTGGAAAAAAAAGTCAAAATGTCGAGAAAGAAAGTCGATATTTCGAGAAAAAAGTCGAGAAAAAAAGTCGAGAAAAAAAGTCGAAATGTCGAGAAAAAAGTTGAAATTTCGAGAAAAAAGTGGAAATGTTGAGAAAAAATTTTAAATTTTGAGAAAAAAGTTGAAATTTCGAGAAAAAAGTTGAAATTTCGAGAAAAAAGTTGAAATTTTGAGAAAAAAGTTGAAATTTTGAGAAAAAAAGTCGAAATGTCGAGAAAAAAGTTGAAATTTCGAGAAAAAAGTTGAAATTTCGAGAAAAAAGTCGAAATTTTGAGAAAAAAAGTCAAAATGTCGAGAAAAAAGTTGAAATCTTGAGAAAAAAAGTCGAAATATCGAGAAAAAAAGTTGAAATGTCGAGAAAAAAGTTGAAATGTAAAGAAAAAAGTCAAAATGTTGAGAAAAAAGTCGAAATGTCGAGAAAAAAGTTTAAATTTTGAGAAAAAAAGTCGAAATGTCGAGAAAAAAGTCAAAATGTCGAGAAAAAAGTTGAAATGTCAAGAAAAAAGTCAAAATGTCGAGAAAAAAGTCGAAATGTCGAGAAAGAAAGTCGATATTTCGAGAAAAAAGTCGAAATTTTTAGAAAAAAAGTCAAAATGTCGAGAAAAAAGTTGAAATCTTGAGAAAAAAAGTCGAAATATCGAGAAAAAAAGTTGAAATTTTGAGAAAAAAAGTCAAAATGTCAAGAAAAAAGTCAAAATGTCAAGAAAAAAGTCAAAATGTAGAGAAAAAAGTGGAAATGTTGAGAGAAAAGTTGATGTACAGGCAGATTGTAGTTAGCACTAGGCTATGGTTTTACTCCGGTCCGAGTCCCAAACTCTGTTGTTCTTAAAAAATCCAATGGAATCCAAGTTATGAAAAATAAAAATAAATGTATTTACAAACTGTCACTGTGAAATGTGGAGAAAAAAGTTGAAATGTGTCTCCTTCATCTAAATACTATCATGGTGATGTGTCTCCTTCATCTAAATACTATCATGGTGATGTGTCTCCTTCATCCTAAATACTATCATGGTGATGTGTCTCCTTCATCTAAATACTATCATGGTGATGTGTCTCCTTCATCCTAAATACTATCATGGTGATGTGTCTCCTTCATCCTAAATACTATCATGGTGATGTGTCTCCTTCATCCTAAATACTATCATGGTGATGTGTCTCCTTCATACTAAATACTATCATGGTGATGTGTCTCCTTCATCCTAAATACTTCTGTAGTTGTCGTGTGTCCTGCGTCTTTACCAGTACTTGTCTTGTCTTGATGTCGCCGCCTGCCAGCTTGATTCCTCCAGTAATTTCTTCGAGCTTCTCGATCCACACGATCATTGCATTATATATTTAATTATCGTTATCCTAAGGTTTCTTTTTTCCAGACTTCTTACCTCCCGTCTGACAGTAAAAACAGCTGATAAGGACGTTGTCACTTCCATCACGTGACACTGAGGAGGCGGGAGATCCGCCCAAACTGTTAGAACGGAAGGAAAGAAGTCGGAACTTTGTCTGGAAAAAAGAAACCTTAAGATATCTATCTGAAGACATGATGAACACAATACAACAATTGTCGTTATCGTCACATGACCAGCATTTTCGTTGCATCTCGTCTCATTTTCCTCAGGTGATAAAGGTTAACGTTGACGACGATATTTAGTCATAATTTTCCTTGACGACAGCCACTCGACGGCGGACCAAACCAAAACAAGACAGACGTGTATCGTGATGCCACTGCATTCCTTTTATTT
>NW_026906444.1:0-22000 GCF_033807715.1 Cololabis saira | reverse complement strand
GTAAATAATTGAAAATAAATGAAAAGACCCCCTCCCCCTTTGTGTTATAAACATGTTATGAAAATTTTATAAATTAGTAAATAACTGAAAATAACTGAAAAGACCCCCCCCCTTTGTGTTATAAACATGTTGTGAACATTTTATAAATTAGTAAATAATTGAAAATAACTGAAAAGACCCCCCCCCCCTTTGTGTTATAAGCATGTTATGAAAATTTTATAAATTAGTAAATAACTGAAAATAACTGAAAAGACCCCCCTCTTTGTGTTATAAACATGTTGTGAAAATGTTATAAATTAGTAAATAACTGAAAATAACTGAAAAGACCCCCCCCCCCTTTGTGTTATAAACATGTTATGGAAATTTTATAAATGAGTAAATAACTGAAAAAAACTGAAAAGACCCCCCCCTTTGTGTTATAAACATGTTATGAAAATATTATAAATTAGGAAATAACTGAAAAGACCCCCCCCCCCTTTGTGTTATAAACATGTTATGAAAATTTTATAAATTAGTAAATAACTGAAAATAACTGAAAAGACCCCCCCCCCTTTGTGTTATAAACATGTTATGAAAATTTTATAAATTAGTAAATAACTGAAAATAAATGAAAAGACCCCCCCCCTTTGTGTTATAAACATGTTGTGAAAATTTTATAAATTAGTAAATAACTGAAAATAACTGAAAAGACCCCCCCCTTTGTGTTATAAACATTTTATGAAAATTTTATAAATTAGTAAATAACTGAAAATAACTGAAAAGACCACCCTTCTTTGTGTTATAAACATGTTATGAAAATATTATAAATTAGTAAATAACTGAAAAGACCCCCCCTTTGTGTTATAAACATGTTATGAAAATTTTATAAATTAGTAAATAACTGAAAATAACTGAAAAGACCCCCCCCCCTTTGTGTTATAAACATGTTATGAAAATTTTATAAATGAGAAAATAACTGAAAAAAACTGAAAAGACCCCCCCCTTTGTGTTATAAACATGTTATGAAAATATTATAAATTAGTAAATAACTGAAAAGACCCCCCGCTTTGTGTTATAAACATGTTATGACATTTTTTTAAATAAGTAAATAACTGAAAAGACCCCCCCTTTGTGTTATAAACATGTTATGAAAATTTTATAAATTAGTAAATAACTGAAAATAACTGAAAAGACCCCCCCCCTTTGTGTTATAAACATGTTATGAAAATTTTATAAATTAGTAAATAACTGAAAATAAATGAAAAGACCCCCCCCCTTTGTGTTATAAACATGTTGTGAAAATTTTATAAATTAGTAAATAACTGAAAATAACTGAAAAGACCCCCCTCTTTGTGTTATAAACATGTTGTGAAAATGTTATAAATTAGTAAATAACTGAAAATAACTGAAAAGACCCCCCCCCTTTGTGTTATAAACATGTTATGAAAATTTTATAAATGAGTAAATAACTGAAAAAAACTGAAAAGACCCCCCCCCTTTGTGTTATAAACATGTTATGAAAATATTATAAATTAGTAAATAACTGAAAAGACCCCCCCCCCCCTTTGTGTTATAAACATGTTATGACATTTTTTTAAATTAGTAAATAACTGAAAATAACTGAAAAGACCCCCCACCCTTTGTGTTATAAACATGTTATGAAAATTTTATAAATTAGTAAATAACTGAAAATAACTGAAAAGACCCCCCCCTTTGTGTTATAAACATTTTATGAAAATTTTATAAATTAGTAAATAACTGAAAATAACTGAAAAGACCACCCAACTTTGTGTTATAAACATGTTATGAAAATTTGATAAATTAGTAAATAACTGAAAAAAACTGAAAAGACCCCCCCTTTGTGTTATAAACATGTTATGAAAATTTTATAAATTAGTAAATAACTGAAAATAACTGAAAAGACCCCCCCCCCTTCGTGTTATAAACATGTTATGAAAATATTATAAATTAGTAAATAACTGAAAAGACCCCCCCCCCTTTGTGTTATTAACATGTTATGAAAATGTTGTAAATTAGTAAATAACTGAAAATAACTGAAAAGACCCCCCCTTTGTGTTATAAACATGTTATGAAAATTTTATAAATTAGTAAATAACTGAAAATAACTGAAAAGACCCCCCCTTTGTGTTATAAACATGTTATGAAAATTTTATAAATTAGTAAATAACTGAAAATAACTGAAAAGACCCCCCCCCCATTTGTGTTATACATATGTTATGAAAATTTTATAAATTAGTAAATAACTGAAAATAACTGAAAAGACCCCCCCCCCTTTGTGTTATAAACATGTTGTGAAAATATTATAAATTAGTAAATAACTGAAAAAAACTGAAAAGACCCCCCCCTTTGTGTTATAAACATGTTATGAAAATATTATAAATTAGTAAATAACTGAAAAGACCCCCCCCTTTGTGTTATAAACATGTTATGACATTTTTTTAAATTAGTAAATAACTGAAAAGACCCCCCCTTTGTGTTATAAACATGTTATGAAAATTTTATAAATTAGTAAAAAACTGAAAATAACTGAAAAGACCCCCCCCTTTGTGTTATAAACATGTCATGAAAATATTATAAATTAGTAAATAACTGAAAAGACCCCCCCCCTTTGTGTTATAAACATGTTATGAAAATATTATAAATTAGTAAATAACTGAAAAGACCCCCCCCCCCCCCCCTTTGTGTTATAAACATGTTATGACATTTTTTTAAATGAGTAAATAACTGAAAATAACTGAAAAGACCCCCCCTTTGTGTTATAAACATGTTATGAAAATTTTATAAATTAGTAAATAACTGAAAATAACTGAAAAGACCCCCCCCCCCATTTGTGTTATACATATGTTATGAAAATTTTATAAATTAGTAAATAACTGAAAATTACTGAAAAGACCCCCCCCCTTTGTGTTATAAACATGTTGTGAAAATATTATAAATTAGTAAATAACTGAAAAAAACTGAAAAGACCCCCCCCCTTTGTGTTATAAACATGTTATGAAAATATTATAAATTAGTAAATAACTGAAAAGACCCCCCCCCTTTGTGTTATAAACATGTTATGACATTTTTTTAAATGAGTAAATAACTGAAAATAACTGAAAAGACCCCCCCTTTGTGTTATAAACATGTTATGAAAATTTTATAAATTAGTAAATAACTGAAAATAAATGAAAAGACCCCCCCCCCCTTTGTGTTATAAACATGTTGTGAAAATTTTATAAATTAGTAAATAACTGAAAATAACTGAAAAGACCCCCCCCTTTGTGTTATAAACATTTTATGAAAATTTTATAAATTAGTAAATAACTGAAAATAAATGAAAAGACCCCCCCCCCTTTGTGTTATAAACATGTGAAAATTTTATAAATTAGTAAATAACTGAAAATAACTGAAAAGACCCCCCCCCCCCCTTTGTGTTATAAACATGTTGTGAACATTTTATAAATTAGTAAATAATTGAAAATAAATGAAAAGACCCCCCCCCCCTTTGTGTTATAAACATGTTATGAAAATTTTATAAATTAGTAAATAACTGAAAATAACTGAAAAGACCCCCCCCCCTTTGTGTTATAAACATGTTGTGAACATTTTATAAATTAGTAAATAATTGAAAATAACTGAAAAGACCCCCCCCCCTTTGTGTTATAAACATGTTATGAAAATTTTATAAATTAGTAAATAACTGAAAATAACTGAAAAGACCCCCCTCTTTGTGTTATAAACATGTTGTGAAAATGTTATAAATTAGTAAATAACTGAAAATAACTGAAAAGACCCCCCCCCTTTGTGTTATAAACATGTTATGAAAATTTTATAAATGAGTAAATAACTGAAAAAAACTGAAAAGACCCCCCCTCTTTGTGTTATAAACATGTTATGAAAATATTATAAATTAGTAAATAACTGAAAAGACCCCCCCCCCCCTTTGTGTTATAAACATGTTATGAAAATTTTATAAATTAGTAAATAACTGAAAATAACTGAAAAGACCCCCCCCCTTTGTGTTATAAACATGTTGTGAAAATTTTATAAATTAGTAAATAACTGAAAATAACTGAAAAGACCCCCCCCTTTGTGTTATAAACATTTTATGAAAATTTTATAAATTAGTAAATAACTGAAAATAACTGAAAAGACCACCCTTCTTTGTGTTATAAACATGGTATGAAAATATTATAAATTAGTAAATAACTGAAAAGACCCCCCCTTTGTGTTATAAACATGTTATGAAAATTTTATAAATTAGTAAATAACTGAAAATAACTGAAAAGACCCCCCCCTTTGTGTTATAAACATGTTATGAAAATTTTATAAATGAGAAAATAACTGAAAAAAACTGAAAAGACCCCCCCCCTTTGTGTTATAAACATGTTATGAAAATATTATAAATTAGTAAATAACTGAAAAGACCCCCCCCCCCTTTGTGTTATAAACATGTTATGACATTTTTTTAAATTAGTAAATAACTGAAAAGACCCCCCCTTTGTGTTATAAACATGTTATGAAAATTTTATAAATTAGTAAATAACTGAAAATAACTGAAAAGACCCCCCCCCCCTTTGTGTTATAAACATGTTGTGAAAATTTTATAAATGAGTAAATAACTGAAAAAAACTGAAAAGACCCCCCCCCTTTGTGTTATAAACATGTTATGAAAATATTATAAATTAGTAAATAACTGAAAAGACCCCCCCCCCTTTGTGTTATAAACATGTTATGACATTTTTTTAAATTAGTAAATAACTGAAAATAACTGAAAAGACCCCCCACCCTTTGTGTTATAAACATGTTATGAAAATTTTATAAATTAGTAAATAACTGAAAAAAACTGAAAAGACCCCCCCTTTGTGTTATAAACATGTTATGAAAATTTTATAAATTAGTAAATAACTGAAAATAACTGAAAAGACCCCCCCCTTTGTGTTATAAACATTTTATGAAAATTTTATAAATTAGTAAATAACTGAAAATAACTGAAAAGACCACCCAACTTTGTGTTATAAACATGTTATGAAAATTTGATAAATTAGTAAATAACTGAAAAAAACTGAAAAGACCCCCCCTTTGTGTTATAAACATGTTATGAAAATTTTATAAATTAGTAAATAACTGAAAATAACTGAAAAGACCCCCCCCTTTGTGTTATGAACATGTTATGAAAATTTTATAAATTAGTAAATAACTGAAAATAACTGAAAAGACCCCCCCTTTGTGTTATAAACATGTTATGAAAATTTTATAAATTAGTAAATAACTGAAAATAACTGAAAAGACCCCCCCCTTCGTGTTATAAACATGTTATGAAAATATTATAAATTAGTAAATAACTGAAAAGACCCCCCCCCCCTTTGTGTTATAAACATGTTATGAAAATGTTGTAAATTAGTAAATAACTGAAAATAACTGAAAAGACCCCCCCTTTGTGTTATAAACATGTTATGAAAATTTTATAAATTAGTAAATAACTGAAAATAACTGAAAAGACCCCCCCTTTGTGTTATAAACATGTTATGAAAATTTTATAAATTAGTAAATAACTGAAAATAACTGAAAAGACCCCCCCCCCATTTGTGTTATACATATGTTATGAAAATTTTATAAATTAGTAAATAACTGAAAATAACTGAAAAGACCCCCCCCCTTTGTGTTATAAACATGTTGTGAAAATATTATAAATTAGTAAATAACTGAAAAAAACTGAAAAGACCCCCCCCTTTGTGTTATAAACATGTTATGAAAATATTATAAATTAGTAAATAACTGAAAAGACCCCCCCCCTTTGTGTTATAAACATGTTATGACATTTTTTTAAATTAGTAAATAACTGAAAAGACCCCCCTTTGTGTTATAAACATGTTATGAAAATTTTATAAATTAGTAAATAACTGAAAATAACTGAAAAGACCCCCCCCTTTGTGTTATAAACATGTCATGAAAATATTATAAATTAGTAAATAACTGAAAAGACCCCCCCCCCTTTGTGTTATAAACATGTTATGAAAATATTATAAATTAGTAAATAACTGAAAAGACCCCCCCCCTTTGTGTTATAAACATGTTATGACATTTTTTTAAATGAGTAAATAACTGAAAATAACTGAAAAGACCCCCCCCTTTGTGTTATAAACATGTTATGAAAATTTTATAAATTAGTAAATAACTGAAAATAACTGAAAAGACCCCCCCCCCCCATTTGTGTTATACATATGTTATGAAAATTTTATAAATTAGTAAATAACTGAAAATAACTGAAAAGACCCCCCCCCTTTGTGTTATAAACATGTTATGAAATTTTTTTAAGTTAGTAAATAACTGAAAAGACCCCCCCTTTGTGTTATAAACATGTTATGAAAATTTTATAAATTAGTAAATAACTGAAAATAACTGAAAAGACCCCCCCCTTTGTGTTATAAACATGTCATGAAAATATTATAAATTAGTAAATAACTGAAAAGACCCCCCCCCCCTTTGTGTTATAAACATGTTATGAAAATATTATAAATTAGTAAATAACTGAAAAGACCCCCCCCCCCCTTTGTGTTATAAACATGTTATGACATTTTTTTAAATGAGTAAATAACTGAAAATAACTGAAAAGACCCCCCCTTTGTGTTATAAACATGTTATGAAAATTTTATAAATTAGTAAATAACTGAAAATAAATGAAAAGACCCCCCCCCCCTTTGTGTTATAAACATGTTGTGAAAATTTTATAAATTAGTAAATAACTGAAAATAACTGAAAAGACCCCCCCCTTTGTGTTATAAACATTTTATAAAAATTTTATAAATTAATAAATAACTGAAAATAAATGAAAAGACCCCCCCCCCTTTGTGTTATAAACATGTTGTGAAAATTTTATAAATTAGTAAATAACTGAAAATAACTGAAAAGACCCCCCCCCTTTGTGTTATAAACATTTTATGAAAATTTTATAAATTAGTAAATAACTGAAAATAACTGAAAAGACCCCCCCCTTTGTGTTATAAACATGTTGTGAAAATTTTATAAATTAGTAAATAACTGAAAATAACTGAAAAGACCCCCCCCCCCTTTGTGTTATAAACATGTTATGAAAATTTTATAAATTAGTAAATAACTGAAAATAACTGAAAAGACCCCCCCCTTTGTGTTATAAACATGTTATGAAAATTTTATAAATGAGAAAATAACTGAAAAAAACTGAAAAGACCCCCCCCTTTGTGTTATAAACATGTTATGAAAATATTATAAATTAGTAAATAACTGAAAAGACCCCCCCCCTTTGTGTTATAAACATGTTATGAAAATATTATAAATTAGTAAATAACTGAAAAGACCCCCCCCCTTTGTGTTATAAACATGTTATGAAAATATTATAAATTAGTAAATAACTGAAAAGACCCCCCCCTTTGTGTTATAAACATGACATGAAAATATTATAAATTAGTAAATAACTGAAAAGACCCCCCCCCTTTGTGTTATAAACATGTTATGAAAATTTTATAAATTAGTAAATAACTGAAAATAACTGAAAAGACCCCCCCCCTTTGTGTTATAAACATGTTATGCAAATTTTATAAATTAGTAAATAACTGAAAATAACTGAAAAGACCCCCCCCCCTTTGTGTTATAAACACGTTATGAAAATTTTATAAATTAGTAAATAACTGAAAAAACAGAAAAGACTCCCCCCCTTTGTGTTATAAACATGTTATAAAAATATTATAGATTAGTAAATAACTGAAAAGACCCCCCTTTGTGTTATAAACATGTTATGAAAATATTATAAATTAGTAAATAACTGTAAAGACCCCCCCCCTTTGTGTTATAAACATGTTATGAAAATTTTATAAATTAGTAAATAACTGAAAAGACCCACCCTTTGTGTTATAAACATGTAATAAATGTGTTATAAACATGTTATAAATTAGTAAATAACTGAAAAGACCCCCCGCTTTGTGTTATAAACATGTTTTAAAAATATTATAAATGAGTAAATAAGTGAAAAGACCCCCCACTTTGTGTTATAAACATTTTATAAAAATATTATAAATTAGTAAATAACTGAAAAGACCCCCCCCCTTTGTGTAATAAACATGTTATAAAAATACAAATTAGTAAATAACTGAAAAGGCCCCCCCCCTCTTTGTTATAAACATGTAATAAATGTGATATAAACATGTTATAAATTAGTAAATAACTGAAAAGACCCCCCGCTTTGTCTTATAAACATGTTATACAAATATTATAAATTAGTAAATAACTGAAAAAACCCCCCCTTTGTGTTATAAACATGTTATAAAAATATTATAAATTAGTAAATAACTGAAAAGACCCCCCCTTTGTGTTATAAATATGTTTTAACAATTTCATAAATTAGTAAATAACTGAAAAGACACCCTCTTTGTGTTATAAACATGTTATGAAAATATTATAAATTAGTAAATAACTGAAAAGACCCCCCCCCTTTGTGTTATAAACATGTTATGAAAATATTATAAATTAGTAAATAACTGAAAAGACCCCCCCTTTGTGTTATAAACATGTTATGAAAATATTATAAATTAGTAAATAACTGAAAAGACCCCCCCCTTTGTGTTATAAACATGTAATAAATGTGTTATAAACATGTTATAAATTAGTAAATAACTGAAAAGACCCCCCTTTGTTATAAACATGTTATAAAAATATTATAAATGAGTAAATAACTGAAAAGACCCCCCCCTTTGTGTTATAAACATGTTATAAAAAATATTATAAATTAGTAAATAACTGAAAAGACCCACCCTTTGTGTTATAAACATGTAATAAATGTGTTATAAACATGTTAATTAGTAAATAACTGAAAAGACCCCCCCTTTGTGTTATAAACATGTAATACATGTGTTATAAACATGTTATAAATTAGTAAATAACTGAAAAGACCCCCCGCTTTGTGTTATAAACCTGTTATAAAATATTATTCATTAGTAAATAACTGAAAAGACCCCCCTTTGTGTTATAAACATATAATAAATGTGTTATAAACATGTTATAAATTAGTAAATAACTGAAAAGACCCCCCCTTTGTGTTATAAACATGTTATACAAATATAAATTAGTAAATAACTGAAAAGACCCCCCTTTGTGTTATAAACATGTAATAAATGTGTTATAAACATGTTATAAATTAGTAAATAACTGAAAAGACCACCCGCTTTGTGTTATAAACATGTTATAAAAATATTATAAATGAGTAAATAAGTGAAAAGACCCCCCCCTTTGTGTTATAAACATTTTATAAAAATATTATAAATTAGTAAATAACTGAAAAGACCCCCCCCCTTTGTGTAATAAACATGTTATAAAATATAAATTAGTAAATACCTGAAAAGACCCCCCCTTTGTTATAAACATGTAATAAATGTGTTATAAACATGTTATAAATTAGTAAATAACTGAAAAGACCCCCCCTTTGTGTTATAAACATGTTATGCAAATTTTATAAATTAGTAAATAACTGAAAATAACTGAAAAGACCCCCCCTTTGTGTTATAAACATGTTATGCAAATTTTATAAATTAGTAAATAACTGGAAATAACTGAAAAGACCCCCCCCCTTGTGTTATAAACATGTTATGAAAATATTATAAATTAGTGAATAACTGAAAAGACCCCCCCTTTGTGTTATAAACATGTTATGAAAATATTATAAATTAGTAAATAACTGAAAAGACCCCCCCATTTGTGTTATAAACATGTAATAAATGTGTTATAAACATGTTATAAATTAGTAAATAACTGAAAAGACCCCCCTTTGTTATAAACATGTTATAAAAATATTATAAATGAGTAAATAACTGAAAAGACCCCCCCCCCCTTTGTGTTATAAACATGTTATGAAAATATTATAAATTAGTGAATAACTGAAAAGACCCCCCCTTTGTGTTATAAACATGTTATGAAAATATTATAAATTAGTAAATAACTGAAAAGACCCCCCCCTTTGTGTTATAAACATGTAATAAATGTGTTATAAACATGTTATAAATTAGTAAATAACTGAAAAGACCCCCCTTTGTTATAAACATGTTATAAAAATATTATAAATGAGTAAATAACTGAAAAGACCCCCCCCCCCTTTTTGTTATAAACATGTTATAAAAAATATTATAAATTAGTTAATAACTGAAAAGACCCACCCTTTGTGTTATAAACATGTAATAAATGTGTTATAAACATGTTAATTAGTAAATAACTGAAAAGACCCCCCCTTTGTGTTATAAACATGTAATACATGTGTTATAAACATGTTATAAATTAGTAAATAACTGAAAAGACCCCCCGCTTTGTGTTATAAACCTGTTATAAAATATTATTCATTAGTAAATAACTGAAAAGACCCCCCTTTGTGTTATAAACATATAATAAATGTGTTATAAACATGTTATAAATTAGTAAATAACTGAAAAGACCCCCCCCCCCTTTGTGTTATAAACATGTTATAAAAATATAAATTAGTAAATAACTGAAAATACCCACCCTTTGTGTTATAAACATGTAATAAATGTGTTATAAACATGTTAATTAGTAAATAACTGAAAAGACCCCCCCTTTGTGTTATAAACATGTAATAAATGTGTTATAAACATGTTATAAATTAGTAAATAACTGAAAAGACCCCCGCTTTGTGTTATAAACATGTTATAAACATATTATAAATGAGTAAATAAGTGAAAAGACCCCCCCCCTTTGTGTTATAAACATTTTATAAAAATATTATAAATTAGTAAATAACTGAAAAGACCCCCCCCTTTGTGTAATAAACATGTTATTAAAATATAAATTAGTAAATAACTGAAAAGACCCCCCCCTTTGTTATAAACATGTAATAAATGTGATATAAACATGTTATAAATTAGTAAATAACTGAAAAGACCCCCCGCTTTGTCTTATAAACATGTTATACAAATATTATAAATTAGTAAATAACTGAAAAAAAACCCCCCTTTGTGTTATAAACATGTTATAAAAATACTATAAATTAGTAAATAACTGAAAAGACCCCCCCTTTGTGTTATAAATATGTTTTAACAATTTCATAAATTAGTAAATAACTGAAAAGACACCCTCTTTGTGTTATAAACATGTTATGAAAATATTATAAATTAGTAAATAACTGAAAAGACCCCCCCCCCTTTGTGTTATAAACATGTTATGAAAATATTGTAAATTAGTAAATAACTGAAAAGACCCCCCCTTTGTGTTATAAACATGTTATGAAAATATTATAAATTAGTAAATAACTGAAAAGACCCCCCCCCCTTTGTGTTATAAACATGTAATAAATGTGTTATAAACATGTTATAAATTAGTAAATAATTGAAAAGACCCCCCGCTTTGTGTTATAAACCTGTTATAAAATATTATTCATTAGTAAATAACTGAAAAGACCCCCCTTTGTGTTATAAACATATAATAAATGTGTTATAAACATGTTATAAATTAGTAAATAACTGAAAAGACCCCCCCTTTGTGTTATAAACATGTTATAAAATATAAATTAGTAAATAACTGAAAAGACCCACCCTTTGTGTTATAAACATGTAATAAATGTGTTATAAACATGTTAATTAGTAAATAACTGAAAAGACCCCCCTTTGTGTTATAAACATGTAATAAATGTGTTATAAACATGTTATAAATTAGTAAATAACTGAAAAGACCCCCCGCTTTGTGTTATAAACATGTTATAAAAATATTATAAATGAGTAAATAAGTGAAAAGACCCCCCCCTTTGTGTTATAAACATGTTATAAAAATATTATAAATGAGTAAATAAGTGAAAAGACCCCCCCCTTTGTGTTATAAACATTTTATAAAAATATTATAAATTAGTAAATAACTGAAAAGACCCCCCCCTTTGTGTAATAAACATGTTATAAAATATAAATTAGTAAATAACTGAAAAGACCCCCCCCTTTGTTATAAACATGTAATAAATGTGTTATAAACATGTTATAAATTAGTAAATAACTGAAAAGACCCCCCCTTTGTGTTATAAACATGTTATGCAAATTTTATAAATTAGTAAATAACTGAAAATAACTGAAAAGACCCCCCCTTTGTGTTATAAACATGTTATGCAAATTTTATAAATTAGTAAATAACTGGAAATAACTGAAAAGACCCCCCCTTGTGTTATAAACATGTTATGAAAATATTATAAATTAGTAAATAACTGTAAAGACCCCCCCCCCCCTTTGTCTTATAAACATGTTATGAAAATATTATAAATTAGTAAATAACTGAAAATAACTGAAAAGACCCCCCCCTTTGTGTTATAAACACGTTATGAAAATTTTATAAATTAGTAAATAACTGAAAAGACCCCCCCCCCCTTTGTGTTATAAACATGTTATGAAAATTTTATAAATTAGTAAATAACTGAAAATAACTGCAAAGACCACCCCCTTTGTGTTATAAACATGTTATGAAAATTTGATAAATTAGTAAATAACTGAAAATAACTGAAAAGACCCCCCACTTTGTGTTATAAACATGTTATGAAAATATTATAAATTAGTGAATAACTGAAAAGACCCCCCCTTTGTGTTATAAACATGTTATGAAAATATTATAAATTAGTAAATAACTGAAAAGACCCCCCCCTTTGTGTTATAAACATGTAATAAATGTGTTATAAACATGTTATAAATTAGTAAATAACTGAAAAGACCCCCCTTTGTTATAAACATGTTATAAAAATATTATAAATGAGTAAATAACTGAAAAGACCCCCCCCCCTTTGTGTTATAAACATGTTATGAAAATATTATAAATTAGTGAATAACTGAAAAGACCCCCCCTTTGTGTTATAAACATGTTATAAAATATAAATTAGTAAATAACTGAAAAGACCCACCCTTTGTGTTATAAACATGTAATAAATGTGTTATAAACATGTTAATTAGTAAATAACTGAAAAGACCCCCCTTTGTGTTATAAACATGTAATAAATGTGTTATAAACATGTTATAAATTTGTAAATAACTGAAAAGACCCCCCGCTTTGTGTTATAAACATGTTATAAAAATATTATAAATGAGTAAATAAGTGAAAAGACCCCCCCCTTTGTGTTATAAACATGTTATAAAAATATTATAAATGAGTAAATAAGTGAAAAGACCCCCCCCCTTTGTGTTATAAACATTTTATAAAAATATTATAAATTAGTAAATAACTGAAAAGACCCCCCCCCCTTTGTGTAATAAACATGTTATAAAATATAAATTAGTAAATAACTGAAAAGACCCCCCCCTTTGTTATAAACATGTAATAAATGTGTTATAAACATGTTATAAATTAATAAATAACTGAAAAGACCCCCCCTTTGTGTTATAAACATGTTATGCAAATTTTATAAATTAGTAAATAACTGAAAATAACTGAAAAGACCTCCCCTTTGTGTTATAAACATGTTATGCAAATTTTATAAATTAGTAAATAACTGGAAATAACTGAAAAGACCCCCCCCTTGTGTTATAAACATGTTATGAAAATATTATAAATTAGTAAATAACTGTAAAGACCCCCCCCCCCCCTTTGTCTTATAAACATGTTATGAAAATATTATAAATTAGTAAATAACTGAAAATAACTGAAAAGACCCCCCCCTTTGTGTTATAAACACGTTATGAAAATTTTATAAATTAGTAAATAACTGAAAAGACCCCCCCCCCCCTTTGTGTTATAAACATGTTATGAAAATTTTATAAATTAGTAAATAACTGAAAATAACTGAAAAGACCACCCCCTTTGTGTTATAAACATGTTATGAAAATTTGATAAATTAGTAAATAACTGAAAATAACTGAAAAGACCCCCCACTTTGTGTTATAAACATGTTATGAAAATATTATAAATTAGTGAATAACTGAAAAGACCCCCCCTTTGTGTTATAAACATGTTATGAAAATATTATAAATTAGTAAATAACTGAAAAGACCCCCCCCTTTGTGTTATAAACATGTAATAAATGTGTTATAAACATGTTATAAATTAGTAAATAACTGAAAAGACCCCCCTTTGTTATAAACATGTTATAAAAATATTATAAATGAGTAAATAACTGAAAAGACCCCCCCCCTTTGTGTTATAAACATGTTATGAAAATATTATAAATTAGTGAATAACTGAAAAGACCCCCCCTTTGTGTTATAAACATGTTATGAAAATATTATAAATTAGTAAATATCTGAAAAGACCCCCCTTTGTGTTATAAACATGTAATAAATGTGTTATAAACATGTTATAAATTAGTAAATAACTGAAAAGACCCCCCTTTGTTATAAACATGTTATAAAAATATTATAAATGAGTAAATAACTGAAAAGACCCCCCCCCCTTTGTGTTATAAACATGTTATAAAAAATATTATAAATTAGTAAATAACTGAAAAGACCCCCCTTTGTTATAAACATGTTATAAAAATATTATAAATGAGTAAATAACTGAAAAGACCCCCCCCCCTTTGTGTTATAAACATGTTATGAAAATATTATAAATTAGTGAATAACTGAAAAGACCCACCCTTTGTGTTATAAACATGTAATAAATGTGTTATAAACATGTTAATTAGTAAATAACTGAAAAGACCCCCCCTTTGTGTTATAAACATGTAATACATGTGTTATAAGCATGTTATAAATTAGTAAATAACTGAAAAGACCCCCCGCTTTGTGTTATAAACCTGTTATAAAATATTATTCATTAGTAAATAACTGAAAAGACCCCCCTTTGTGTTATAAACATATAATAAATGTGTTATAAACATGTTATAAATTAGTAAATAACTGAAAAGACCCCCCCTTTGTGTTATAAACATGTTATAAAAATATAAATTAGTAAATAACTGAAAATACCCACCCTTTGTGTTATAAACATGTAATAAATGTGTTATAAACATGTTAATTAGTAAATAACTGAAAAGACCCCCCCTTTGTGTTATAAACATGTAATAAATGTGTTATAAACATGTTATAAATTAGTAAATAACTGAAAAGACCCCCCGCTTTGTGTTATAAACATGTTATAAACATATTATAAATGAGTAAATAAGTGAAAAGACCCCCCCCTTTGTGTTATAAACATTTTATAAAAATATTATAAATTAGTAAATAACTGAAAAGACCCCCCCCCCCCTTTGTGTAATAAACATGTTATAAAAATATAAATTAGTAAATAACTGAAAGGACCCCCCCCCTTGTTATAAACATGTAATAAATGTGTTATAAACATGTTATAAATTAGTAAATAACTGAAAAGACCCCCCCTTTGTGTTATAAACATGTTATGCAAATTTTATAAATTAGTAAATAACTGGAAATAACTGAAAAGACCCCCCCTTTGTGTTATAAACATGTTATGCAAATTTTATAATTTAGTAAATAACTGGAAATAACTGAAAAGACCCCCCCCCCCTTTGTGTTATAAACATGTTATGAAAATTTTATAAATAGTAAATAACTGAAAATAACTGAAAAGACCCCCCCCTTTGTGTTATAAACATGTTATGAAAATTTTATAAATTAGTAAATAACTGAAAATAACTGAAAAGACCCCCCCCCCTTTGTGTTATAAACATGTTATGAAAATTTTATAAATTAGTAAATAACTGAAAATAACTGAAAAGACCCCCCCCCCTTTGTCTTATAAACATGTTATGAAAATATAATAAATTAGTAAATAACTGAAAAGACCCCCCCCCTTTGTGTTATAAACATGTTATGCAAATTTTATAAATTAGTAAATAACTGGAAATAAATTAAAAGACCCCCCCCCCTTTGTGTTATAAACATGCTATGAAAATTTTATAAATTAGTAAATAACTGAAAATAACTGAAAAGACCCCCCCCTTTGTGTTATAAACATGTTATGAAAATTTTATAAATTAGTAAATAACTGAAAAGACCCCCCCCCTTTGTGTTATAAACATGTTATGAAAATTTTATAAATTAGTAAATAACTGAAAATAACTGAAAAGACCACCCCCTTTGTGTTATAAACATGTTATGAAAATTTGATAAATTAGTAAATAACTGAAAATAACTGAAAAGACCCCCCACTTTGTGTTATAAACATGTTATGCACATTTTATAAATTAGTAAATAACTGGAAATAACTGAAAAGACCCCCCCCCTTTGTGTTATAAACATGTTATGAAAATATTATAAATTAGTAAATAACTGAAAATAACTGAAAAGACCCCCCCCTTTGTGTTATAAACATGTTATGAAAATTTTATAAATTAGTAAATAACTGAAAAGACCCCCCCCCCCTTTGTGTTATAAACATGTTATGAAAATTTTATAAATTAGTAAATAACTGAAAATAACTGAAAAGACCACCCCCTTTGTGTTATAAACATGTTATGAAAATTTGATAAATTAGTAAATAACTGAAAATAACTGAAAAGACCCCCCACTTTGTGTTATAAACATGTTATGAAAATATTATAAATTAGTGAATAACTGAAAAGACCCCCCCTTTGTGTTATAAACATGTTATGAAAATATTATAAATTAGTAAATAACTGAAAAGACCCCCCCCCTTTGTGTTATAAACATGTAATAAATGTGTTATAAACATGTTATAAATTAGTAAATAACTGAAAAGACCCCCCTTTGTTATAAACATGTTATAAAAATATTATAAATGAGTAAATAACTGAAAAGACCCCCCCCCTTTGTGTTATAAACATGTTATGAAAATATTATAAATTAGTGAATAACTGAAAAGACCCCCCCTTTGTGTTATAAACATGTTATGAAAATATTATAAATTAGTAAATATCTGAAAAGACCCCCCTTTGTGTTATAAACATGTAATAAATGTGTTATAAACATGTTATAAATTAGTAAATAACTGAAAAGACCCCCTTGTTATAAACATGTTATAAAAATATTATAAATGAGTAAATAACTGAAAAGACCCCCCCCCCCTTTGTGTTATAAACATGTTATAAAAAATATTATAAATTAGTAAATAACTGAAAAGACCCCCCTTTGTTATAAACATGTTATAAAAATATTATAAATGAGTAAATAACTGAAAAGACCCCCCCCCCTTTGTGTTATAAACATGTTATGAAAATATTATAAATTAGTGAATAACTGAAAAGACCCACCCTTTGTGTTATAAACATGTAATAAATGTGTTATAAACATGTTAATTAGTAAATAACTGAAAAGACCCCCCCTTTGTGTTATAAACATGTAATACATGTGTTATAAGCATGTTATAAATTAGTAAATAACTGAAAAGACCCCCCGCTTTGTGTTATAAACCTGTTATAAAATATTATTCATTAGTAAATAACTGAAAAGACCCCCCTTTGTGTTATAAACATATAATAAATGTGTTATAAACATGTTATAAATTAGTAAATAACTGAAAAGACCCCCCCTTTGTGTTATAAACATGTTATAAAAATATAAATTAGTAAATAACTGAAAATACCCACCCTTTGTGTTATAAACATGTAATAAATGTGTTATAAACATGTTAATTAGTAAATAACTGAAAAGACCCCCCTTTGTGTTATAAACATGTAATAAATGTGTTATAAACATGTTATAAATTAGTAAATAACTGAAAAGACCCCCCGCTTTGTGTTATAAACATGTTATAAACATATTATAAATGAGTAAATAAGTGAAAAGACCCCCCCCTTTGTGTTATAAACATTTTATAAAAATATTATAAATTAGTAAATAACTGAAAAGACCCCCCCCCCTTTGTGTAATAAACATGTTATAAAAATATAAATTAGTAAATAACTGAAAGGACCCCCCCCTTGTTATAAACATGTAATAAATGTGTTATAAACATGTTATAAATTAGTAAATAACTGAAAAGACCCCCCCTTTGTGTTATAAACATGTTATGCAAATTTTATAAATTAGTAAATAACTGGAAATAACTGAAAAGACCCCCCCTTTGTGTTATAAACATGTTATGCAAATTTTATAATTTAGTAAATAACTGGAAATAACTGAAAAGACCCCCCCCCCTTTGTGTTATAAACATGTTATGAAAATTTTATAAATAGTAAATAACTGAAAATAACTGAAAAGACCCCCCCCTTTGTGTTATAAACATGTTATGAAAATTTTATAAATTAGTAAATAACTGAAAATAACTGAAAAGACCCCCCCCTTTGTGTTATAAACATGTTATGAAAATTTTATAAATTAGTAAATAACTGAAAATAACTGAAAAGACCCCCCCCCTTTGTCTTATAAACATGTTATGAAAATATAATAAATTAGTAAATAACTGAAAAGACCCCCCCCTTTGTGTTATAAACATGTTATGCAAATTTTATAAATTAGTAAATAACTGGAAATAAATTAAAAGACCCCCCCCCCCCTTTGTGTTATAAACATGCTATGAAAATTTTATAAATTAGTAAATAACTGAAAATAACTGAAAAGACCCCCCCCTTTGTGTTATAAACATGTTATGAAAATTTTATAAATTAGTAAATAACTGAAAAGATCCCCCCCCTTTGTGTTATAAACATGTTATGAAAATTTTATAAATTAGCAAATAACTGAAAATAACTGAAAAGACCACCCCCTTTGTGTTATAAACATGTTATGAAAATTTGATAAATTAGTAAATAACTGAAAATAACTGAAAAGACCCCCCACTTTGTGTTATAAACATGTTATGCACATTTTATAAATTAGTAAATAACTGGAAATAACTGAAAAGACCCCCCCCCCTTTGTGTTATAAACATGTTATGAAAATATTATAAATTAGTAAATAACTGAAAATAACTGAAAAGACCCCCCCCTTTGTGTTATAAACATGTTATGAAAATTTTATAAATTAGTAAATAACTGAAAAGACCCCCCCCCCTTTGTGTTATAAACATGTTATGAAAATTTTATAAATTAGTAAATAACTGAAAAGACCCCCCCTTTGTGTTATAAACATGTTGTGAAAATTTTATAAATTAGTAAATAACTGAAAATAACTGAAAAGACCCCCCCCTTTGTGTTATAAACATGTTGTGAAAATTTTATAAATTAGTAAATAACTGAAAATAACTGAAAAGACCCCCCCCCCCTTTGTGTTATAAACATGTTATGAAAATTTTATAAATTAGTAAATAACTGAAAATAACTGAAAAGACCCCCCCTTTGTGTTATAAACATGTTATGAAAATATTATAAATTAGTAAATAACTGAAAAGACCCCCCTTTGTGTTATAAACATGTTATGAAAATATTATAAATTAGTAAATAACTGAAAAGACCCCCCCTTTGTGTTATAAACATGTTGTGAAAATTTTATAAATGAGTAAATAACTGAAAATAACTGAAAAGACCCCCCCCCTTTGTGTTATAAACATGTTATGAAAATTTTATAAATTAGTAAATAACTGACAATAACTGAAAAGACCCCCCCCCCTTTGTGTTATAAACATGTTGTGAAAATTTTATAAATTAGTAAATAACTGAAAATAACTGAAAAGACCCCCCCTTTGTGTTATAAACAAGTTGTGAAAATTTTATAAATTAGTAAATAACTGAAAATAACTGAAAAGACCCCCACATGTTATGAAAATATTATAAATTAGTAAATAACTGAAAAGACCCCGCCCTTTGTGTTATAAACATGTTGTGAAAATATTATAAATTAGTAAATAACTGAAAAGACCCCCCCCCCTTTGTGTTATAAACATGTTGTGAAAATTTTATAAATTAGTAAATAACTGAAAATAACTGAAAAGACCCCCCCCTTTGTGTTATAAACATGTTGTGAAAAATTTATAAATTAGTAAATAACTGAAAATAACTGAAAAGACCCCCCCTTTGTGTTATAAACATGTTATGAAAATATAAATTAGTAAATAACTGAAAAGACCCCCCCTTTATGTTATAAACATGTTATGAAAATTTTATAAATTAGTAAATAACTGAAAATAACTGAAAAGACCCCCCCCCCTTTGTGTTATAAACATGTTGTGAAAATTTTATAAATTAGTAAATAACTGAAAATAACTGAAAAGACCCCCCCCCCCCCTTTGTGTTATAAACATGTTATGAAAATTTTATAAATTAGTAAATAACTGAAAATAACTGAAAAGACCCCCCCCCTTTGTGTTATAAACATGTTGTGAAAATTTTATAAATTAGTAAATAACTGAAAATAACTGAAAAGACCCCCCCTTTGTGTTATAAACATGTTATGACAATATTATAAATTAGTAAATAACTGAAAAGACCCCCCCTTTTGTGTTATAAACATGTTATGAAAATTTTATAAATTAGTAAATAACTGAAAATAACTGAAAAGACCCCCCCCCTTTGTGTTATAAACATGTTTTGAAAAATTTATAAATTAGTAAATAACTGAAAATAACTGAAAAGACCCCCCCCCCTTTGTGTTATAAACATGTGAAAAATTTATAAATTAGTAAATAACTGAAAATAACTGAAAAGACCCCCCCCCCCTTTGTGTTATAAACATGTTATGCAAATTTTATAAATTAGTAAAAAACTGAAAATAACTGAAAAGTTTATAATATTTTTATAACATGTTTATAACACAAAGGGGGGGGGGGGTCTTTCCAGTTATTTACTAATTTATAATATTTGTATAACATGTTTATAACACAAAGGGTGGGTCTTTTCAGTTATTTACTAATTTACAATATTTTTATAACATGTTTATAACACAAATGGGGGGGTCTTTTCAGTTATTTACTAATTTATATTTTTATAACATGTTTATTACACAAAGGGGGGTCTTTTCAGTTATTTACTAATTTATAATATTTTTATAACATGTTTATAACACGGGGGGGGGGTCGTTTCAGTTATTTACTAATTCATAATATTTTTATAACATGTTTATAACACAAGGGGGGGGGTCTTTTCAGTTATTTACTAATTTATAATATTTTTATAACATGTTTATAACACAAAGGGGGGGGTCTTTTCAGTTATTTACTAATTTTTATTTTTATAACATGTTTATTACACAAAGGGGGGTCTTTTCAGTTATTTACTAATTTATAATATTTTTATAACATGTTTATAACACGGGGGGGGGGTCGTTTCAGTTATTTACTAATTCATAATATTTTTATAACATGTTTATAACACAAAGGGGGGTCCTTTCAGTTATTTACTAATTTATAACATGTTTATAACACATTTATTACATGTTTATAACAGAGGGTGGGTCTTTTCAGTTATTTACTCATTTATAATATTTTTATAACATGTTTATAGCACAAAGTGGGGGGTCTTTTCAGTTATTTTCTAATTTATAACATGTTTATAACACATTTATTAGATGTTTATAACACAAAGGGGGGGTCTTTTCAGTTATTTACTAATTTATAATATTTTTACAACATGTTTATAACACAAAGGGGGGGTCTTTTCAGTTATTTACTAATTTATAACATATTTTATGAAGTTGTCTGCTGATAATCCTCGTGATGCCTCATCTGCAGGATTATGTTTGGTTCCTATGTGCCTCCACTGGGCCACCTCTGTAGCTTCACGTATAACAGCCACTCTGTTCGCTACAAAGGTGTTAAATCTCTTGGTTTCACTTGCATGTAATTCAGCACCGTTGTGCTGTCTGTCCAGTAAACTGACTGGTCCAATTCCAGCTGAAGCTCTCTTTTTATCATCTTGTCCACTCGGACAGACAATACAGCAGCTGTGAGTTCAAGTCTGGGTATTGTAGTTTGCTTCACTGGAGCAACTCTGGACTTTCCAACCATGAAAGCAATGCTTACTTCCTTAGAGCCGTTTTCCAATCTTAAATAAGATACTGTGCCATATCCGTGTTCACTAGCATCTGAGAAATGATGCAGTTGTGCATGGTGTACTTGTCCAAAGTCCTTTGGTTTAAACATCGATCCACCTTTAGCAGTGACAGTTTGTACAAGTTTGTCAGCCACTCTGACCATTCCTTTGCAAGGTTTGGTGTTATCTTGTCATCCC
>NW_026906443.1:0-22000 GCF_033807715.1 Cololabis saira | reverse complement strand
AAGCTCAACACGTAAAAATATCAAACTTGGACTAACCTCTGAACAGAGTAGATGGAGAGAGTTTAACAACATGGAGCTGCAGATTAACTTTACAAAGAGAATGTGAGTGAAGAAGAAACAGAAGGGAAAAAGAACGTGTGAGAGAGGCTTTGTCACGTTTAAAGAAACTTCAGCACATCAACAGCTCTTTATTTGCACCGTGGAGACGGCAAGTTACCAACAGCAACAAATAATACGATTTTAAGAAGGAACAGGAATTCAAACAAACTCAATGCAGAACTTTAAAAAAAAGTACACAACTACATTGTTCCCTCTGCGCCAAGTTGACGGAGAAGCATAAATCCGGGTTGAACCTGCAACCCTTGTGGGGAGGGGATTAGGCTCATCAGCCACAGGAGGTGGTGGTTGGACTTCTGCAGGTCCTTCTTCTGTGGGTCAGACAGGAGTGGACAGCTGCCCCCGGAGGACGACAATATGAACTTCCTTTGTCACGAGTCGCCAGACTTCTCCTCCGGGTGATTTTCATGTGATTCAGCAATATACTTCTGCGGCTAAAACCTTTGCTGCACGTCTGGCACAATTATCGCTTCTCACCCGTGTGCGTGGTTATGTGGCTTTTAAGAGCTGATGATTGAGTAAAGGTTTTTCCACAGGTGTTGCACAGGTACGGCTTTTCACCGGTGTGGGTCCTCGAGTGAACCACCAGGGTGGAACGTAGCCTGTAACTTTTTCCACATATTTTGCAGATGTAGGGCTTCTCGCCCGTGTGCGTGATTATGTGGCTTTTAAGAGATGATGATCTAGTAAAGGTTTTGCTGCAGGTGTTGCACAGGTACAGCTTTTCACCGGTGTGGGTCCTCGAGTGATCCACCAGGTGGGAATGTAGCCTGTAACTTTTTCCACATATTTTGCAGATGTAGGGCTTCTCACCCGTGTGCGTGGTTATGTGGCGCTTAAGAGATGATGATCTATTAAAGGTTTTTCCGCAGGTGTTGCACAGGTACGGCCTTTCACCGGTGTGGGTCCTCGAGTGAATCACCAGGCTGGCACTTTGTGTGAAACCTTTTCCACATGTTTTGCAGATGTAGGGCTTCTCGCCTGTGTGCATGTATATGTGGCTTTTAAAATTTGATAAGTGTCTAAACGATTTTCCGCAGGTGTTGCACAGGTACAGCCTTTCGCCAGTGTGGATCTTCATGTGATCCATTAAATTACTACTTCTAATAAACTCTTTCCTGCAAGTGCTGCAAGAAAATACCTTCTTCCCCGTGTGGGTCCTGGTCAGCTTAGATTTACAGTTGCTGTCTGACGGGACAGCAGCATCTTCGTGGTCACCGTGTCGTCTCATTGGCTCCGGATCTGCAGTTTTACTGGAGTCTGAGCGTAAACTTTCAGTCCCTTCCTCATCTTTGTTTTGAGCTTCAGGAGAAGTGTGCAACAGCAGCTGGCCACAGTTTGGTCCTGGTTCACCATTTTCAACTTTCACATCAGCGACATTGACCAATGAGACATCCACCTCTACGTCCTCGTGCTTCATCTCCTGACCGCTGGAGTCTTCCTCCAGTTCTGTAGTCTGTGGATGCCCTGGTTCCTCCTGGTCCGGGCTGCAGCTCCTCTCCAGGTTATCCAGGTGCTGGTCACTGAAAACCCCGTCCTCCTCCACCTTACAAACATTTTCTTGTGGATGTTCTGGAATTACAAAAAGACAGGATTTTAACAAGTCAAAAGTGTTTCCCACTGTTGATTATTTGGTCGTATTTGAGAGGTTTAAAGTTTGTCCTGAACCTTCGGTCTTCCCCTTCAGCTATGTAGTATAATTGAAAACAAGTGCATTACTCTGTGTGATCATTAGGTGGCACCAGGGTTTCCGTTGTCCGGTAATTGCCGGACTTTGTCCGGTAAAATATGCTGAAGTCCGGTATTTTATAATCTCTCCGGTCAAAATGTCCGGTGAAAATACTCACTGGTGCTGCGGGACTAGAGTCCCCGGGAGTACCGCGGAGGGACACGCCGAGCCCCGGCCCGGGGACACGCCGAGCCTCGGTGCCGGGAGGAAGCGGAGCTGCGGCGCCGACATCCACCTGTGCGTTGATTTATGGTTCCGCGTTGCACCGACGCAGAGCCTACGGCGTAGAGTACGCGTCGCCGCGTACCTTACGCCGTAGGTTACGTGCAAGCTTCTGCAATATTTATTTATTTTTTGAAGTTACGCTCGCGAGTCAATTGACGGGACTTATTTTATTTTAAATACCCTGCTTTTAAATAAAAATACTATTAAATTACTTGCATTGATATCGTACTACTGCATATGATTTATTTCTAACCTCAATAAATTCATATAGCCTATGTGACCGGAATTTCAAACATTTGTCCGGTAAATTGAAACCCTGCCGGTCACATTGTCCGGTGCCAATTTTTTCTAGCGGAAACACTGGGTGGCACTGTGACTGTAGGAAATCTAGCAGAAAATTGGAGTCTGGATCCAGAGATTTGAACTGTTTCTTGTCGCCAGCGGAATCGACGGAAAGTCTGATTCAGTGAAAAGAGCCACGTTCCTACATGTGGCCAGGGATGAAGCAGGCCTCCAGACTGCGACCAAATGCTCACATTTTGCGACCAAAATTTGAGTATGTGCGACTGAATTTCATGTCCACTCGCACACGTGCGACCAGTAAATTTGCCAGTGTTTTTTGCCAGCGTTACACCAACGCGTTGGTTTGTGTTGGTGTAACGCGGAACCATAAATCAGCCGTTAGACTATCCAATTAAATCATGTTGGACATTAAACTGACGCTGTTGTAAACCAATAAAGCTAGCCAGAGCCTTGGTATCAGCCAATCAGAAACAGAGGAGGGCGGGTTCGCCCCCGTCCCTCAGGGCAGACGACTTGTCAGAGACTGGGGGACCAGTAGTCACGTCATTTAATTCACATATGCGCGTGGTGTCAAACTATCAAACAATGAACACGGCGTCAAAGAGCAGAGGTAGCGTTAACAAAGCGCAAATTTTTAAAACTCGAACTAAATCAAGTTTTCTTTTGAAAAAATGCTGAAAAAAGGGTCACTAAGAGCCGGGGACACTGCGCTTCTTTACCCCGCCCGCCTCCGCTTCCCTCGTGAACAAAACAAACATGTGGAAGCGGCCGCCTGAGAAACCAGCGCAGAAAATGCAGAACCAAAGTTTACTCCGTACAGACAGCGGGCTGAGCAGCACTGTTAATGCTGGAAGTTACTTGCTGTTTGAGCCTGTGTTTATGCTGCCATGTGCGTTAATCTCCGCTCACTCAGACAACAAGCTGCGTTAAGAAACGGACCTTGCTCTTGCTCCACGCGAGGAGAGCACGTCGTACTGTAATACAAAATTATGATTATTACACCTACTACAGACGTCGCCGTTAAAGTACATGATCTTTTTTCGCATGTATTTTTTCGTGTGCAGTCAACTGTGTGCGGGCAAAACTTGCAGATCATTGAATCGCCAGGCACGTTACACACGGACAAGTACACACTCATACACACCCCCCACCCGTGCAAAACCAGTGTTCAGTGTTTTGGATATTTCAGCTTAAATTTCAAAATGTTATATAAGTTCAATGAAGTTCATATTATCTATATTTACTAGCTTGTTTGGTTTCTTCTGTTATTGGACACACAGTTTGTCATGACATACCTGAAAAATCCCTGATGCTTCATGGCAAGCTGTGTGTCTGGTGACAGAATAAATTAGACAAGCTAAAATTATTTGTTTACTGCATGAGCTATTGATATTTCCTTCTTTTTTGCACTTTAAATGGATATTGAAAGACCCATTTGAGTTATTTATTTTTTAGTTATTTCACAATAATGATTGTGAAATTATTATTTCACTAGTTATTTTACAGTCGTATAATTCAGGAAACAGCTCAAAAAACATTTTTAATAACACTAACCCACATTAATATCGGATCGGATCGAATCAAATGGTGATAAAAAACAGAAAACAGAAGGGCTAATACAGCATTTAACTTTTTTACTTGAAACCTTTGGGAAACGACCGCACGGCAAAAAAGGGGCCGTTCTTAAAGTGTGCTGCAGCGCATAGATGGAGGGGGAATATGAACTGGCCGGAAAAATTTTTCAGTCAAAAATATTTTTTTTGCTTTAATCCCCGAATTCATTAATCTATTATGAAATACGTATTACTAATACACTGAAATGTAATAGAAATGTAAAAATTTGGTTAGCATGTAAATAAACGATGTGCGCTCCTAAAATTTCTGATTGTGCCCCTAAAAATGTTCAGTTAGGGGCTACTGTGCTCCTAGTGAAAAAAGTTAGTCTGGAGCCCTGATGAAGCAATTAAAGGTATATAACACTTTTGACTTCAATGAAGACGTAGATGACTATGATACATTGAAAGAACTTTTCCGCCAACATTGTGAGCCAAGGAAAAATGTGACGTATTTGAGGCACCTGTTCTTTATTCAAGTGGAAGGAATATCAGAGACTGTGGATGCATATGTGACTGATTTAAAAAACAAAGTGAAAGATTGCAAGTTTGAGCACCTCACCGACTCACTCACTACGTTTACATGCAGCAGTTTAATCGGGTTTCTGATCGTATAAGACATCGTTCGGACTTTTAAACTGCATGTAAACACCTGAACCCGATCTACTTCGGACCTATGTCTGACATTTAGTAATCAGGTTGCAGCACCTAGATAACCGGTTCGCAATCGGGTTGTTAACGCCATGTATACGGGGGATCGGATACTGCAGTCTGCACATGCTCGAGAATTTCCTCTGGGGGGGGTTCACCCGGAAGTGAAAGGAGGACGGGGATGGAGTCACTGGAGCAGATCAAAATAACGTGAGTTGCTAACTTGTTGCCTTTGTTCAAAGAATGTTTTGTTCTGTATGTTCTGTAATGTTATGCACGTCGCTTTGGATAAAAGCGTCTGCTAAATAACGGTTTACTTGTACATTTAATTTAGCCCTCAAGCGTGCGGGGGTGAGGGGTTATTCAATGTAATGCTCATGTATGCTCATGTTATGTTTCACTACCAATAACACATTACATAAATTATAACCCAACTCCAGCATGTGCTGGGGCGGTTTGCGGCCGAGTGCGATGCGGCAGGGATGAGAATCAGCACCTCCAAGACCGAGGCCATGGTTCTCGACCGGAAAAGGGTGGCATGCCTTCTCCGGGTGGGTGGAGAAGTCCTGCCTCAGGTGGAGGAGTTCAAGTATCTCGGGATCTTGTTCACGAGTGAGGGAACAATGGAGCGTGAGATTGACAGACGGATCGGTGCAGCGTCCGCAGTTATGTGGTCGATGTATTGGACCGTCGTGGTGAAGAGGGAGCTGAGTCGAAAGGCGAAGCTCTCGATTTACCGGTCAATCTACGCCCCTACCCTCACCTATGGTCATGAACTTTGGGTAGTGACCGAAAGGACAAGATCGCGGATACAAGCGGCCGAGATGAGTTTCCTCCGCAGGGTGACTGGACGCTCCCTTAGAGATAGGGTGAGGAGTTCGGTCACCCGGGAGGAGCTCGGAGTCGAGCCGCTGCTCCTCCACATTGAGAGGAGTTGGGCATCTGTACCGGATGCCTCCTGGACGCCTCCCTAGGGAGGTGTTCCAGGCATGTCCCTCCTCCCTAGGGAGGTGTTCCAGGCATGTCCCACCGGGAGGAGACCCCGGGGAAGACCCAGGACACGCTGGAGAGACTATGTCTCTCGGCTGGCCTGGGAACGCCTCGGACTCCCCCCGGAAGAGCTGGAGGAAGAGCTGGAGGAAGTGCTGGAGGAAGTGTCTGGGGTGAGGGAAGTCTGGGCATCTCTGTTGAGACAGCTGCCCCCGCGACCCGGGAACGGATAAAGCGGGAGAAGATGAGTGAGATGAGTGAGTGATAAATTATAACCTAATTCTGTGTTAAATGTGTTATTATCCAACTGCGTTCCAACTTTACAGTACTTTTTTGGGCATTATTGTCTGACTTTAATGAAAATACGTTTATATTATAACACACTGATCAGGTTTAATCAGAATACTGATTTAAACCAATCACAGCTGTTTTCCTGGGTCAAAATGAACCCGGTGTGACTGTTTATAAATCAAAGTACCTAAAACACAGTTTAATGAAAGTAGTCACGATTATATTTGCAAACTAGACAAAATTCCCGGGAAATTTTGAAGTGCCACGGACTACTGCCGGATGATCGCGGGGCTTATTTGCACCCATGAAGGTCAAGGACTCGATACAGATTCCAATGACACCACCCATGACTCTCTATGTCAAACCATTCAAAAGTTATTACAGAAAATATATAATAGGCTAATAGAACCACTAACAAAACCGCTAACTGAACCGCTAACGGGATCGCTAACTGGATCGCTAACGGGACCGCTAACGGGACCGCTAACCGAGCCGCTAACGGGATCGCTAACCGAGCCGCTAACAACCGCTAACGGAACCGCTAACGGGACCGCTAATGGGATCGCTAATGGAACCGCTAACGGGACCGCTAACGGGATCGCTAACGGGACCGCTAACCGAGCCGCTAATGGGATCACTAACGGGACCGCTAACAACCGCTAGCGGAACCGCTAACGGGACCGCTAATGGGATTGCTAACGGGACCGCTAACGGGGTTGCTAACTGGACCGCTAACGGGATCGCTAACTGGACCGCTAACGGGACCGCTAACGGGATCGCTAACGGAATCGCTAACTGAACCGCTAACGGGACCGCTAACGGGACCGCTAACCGAGCCGCTAACGGGATCGCTAACCGAGCTGCTAATGGGATCGCTAACGGGACCGCTAACAACCGCTAACAGGACCGCTAACAGAACCGCTAACAGAACCGCTAACGGGACCGCTAACGGGATCGCTAACAACCGCTAGCGGAACCGCTAACGGGACCGCTAACGGGGTCGCTAACTGGACCGCTAACGGGATCGTTAACTGGACCGCTAACGGGATTGCTAACGGGATCGCTAACTGGACCGCTAACGGGATCGCTAACGGAATCGCTAACTGAACCGCTGACGGGACCGCTAACGGGACCGCTAACCGAGCCGCTAACGGGATCGCTAACCAAGCCGCTAACGGGGTCGCTAACGGGATCGCTAACAACCGCTAACGGGACCGCTAACGGGATTGCTAACGGGACCGCTAACGGGGTCGCTAACTGGACCGCTAACGGGATCGCTAACTGGACCGCTAACGGGATCGCTAACAGGACCGCTAACAGAACCGCTAACGGGACCGCTAACACCAATAACACTACCATCCCATAATAAACACCTACCATCCCATAATAACACTAACATCCCATAATAACACTAACATCCTATAAAAACACCTGCCATCCCATAATAACACTAACATCCTATAAAAACACCTGACATCCCATAATAACACTGACATCCTATAAAAACACCTGACATCCCATAATAACACTAACATCCTATAAAAACACCTGACATCCCATAATAACACCTATCGTGTGTGTGTGTGTGTGTGTGTGTGTGTGTGTGTGTGTGTGTGTGTGTGTTCATCTAAGGTTAAAAGGTCAGGGTTCAGATTTCTCCATTTTCCAGGTTATACTATGAAGTCTGTACTGAGTGAGTCATGTGACCAGTTCTGGGTCAGTCTAATCAGTCAACAGCTGAGCTCTGGTTGCTAGGGGCAACAAGAACCTGATACAGAGGGAGCGGGAATGACTCAGCTGGATTTTCGGTTGTGACAAACCTGAAATCACTCCCATTTGCGCTCAAACCGTAGCTCTTAGCAGAAAAACGAAAACATTTTGAGAAACAGAGAACCTACCAGATTATCTAAATGTTATTTTCATACAGATATTCCTTAAAATGTGTTAGTAACGGCAATTCGAAAACAAAAATGAGATTTTTTTTAAGAAAATGTTTTTTAACATGGGAGTCAATGAAGAGAGAGACAGGATTTGGCGTGTCTGTTGGCTCCCCCGTTAAAATTTTGTGCACACCACGCCTGTCAAAGTCACATTTTATGAATCACAACACCTATGTCTATATTCTGACCAAAAATTATCTGTCTACCTTTTACGGTTTGCCCGTGAGCTCGAGTTACAAATAAAATTTATGTTCATTTTTTTAATCTTTCCCCACTCTGATCAATTAGAACCGCACTGAAGATTTGACAAAAAAGTGATTTCCAGTCCTCGCTTGAGGGCTCATATCTTGAAAAGTGTACATTTTAGGAAAAAACAGTTTCGGGTTTGGAGAGAGAAGAGAAGTTTTCCTCCGTTTTGAAGTTTGAATGAGGTTTCTACGTGCAAGTATGAGAAAGATACGTGACTCAGAAAAAAGGTGAATTTGGAGTTTTTCCAACCTCCTCCCATCCCCAGTGTTACATTCTGCCCCATTCACTTACATGGGAAAATCTCCCCATTAGTTTGGAAATTTGGAAATGTTTTTGCACTTCGTGCAAAAACTATTCGTGCCATCGTTCTGAAAATCCACAGGACTGTAGTTAAATTCAGGGCCTACAACTTTCTAAATCGGTTCAGAGTTTTTCGAGTAACGGTGTGCGAGTGGTGAGGCCCCAAAGTTCACGCAATGCGTTCCGGATGGGGCAAAAAGCGCACGTTTGTGCACGTTGCGCAAAAACGTGCACGCCAATCGCTAATAAAAGTCATACCACTCGATTCCCGATTAAGGCGCACGTTTCTACGTTTTTACTTTTCGCGTTTTCTCAAAGCTGCGGGACTAGTTACGCGCCAAAGTTTTTACGGAAGAATATGGAATAAGCCTGAGCAATAGTATGAGTGCCTCGTGCTGCGCACGAGGCACTCCTCCTCCATTGAGCTTGCGCAGCTCAATGGAGGAGGCGTGCCACGTGGGGGGCGCCAGTGCTGATGGTCCGGGTGCTGGATGTGATGCTCCCCAGCCTCACCTGCTGCCTCCTGTCACTCAGGAAGCTGGTAATCCACTGACAGGTGGAGGCAGGCACGGTGAGCTGGGTGAGCTTCTGGTGGAGGATTGCGGGAGCGATCGTGTTGAACGCCGAGCTGAAGTCCACAAACAGGATCCTCGCGTAAGTCCCTGAGGTGTCGAGATGACGCAGGATGTGATGCAGTCCTATGTTGACTGCGTCATCCACCGACCTGTTTGCCCGGTAAGCAAACTGCAGGGGGTCGAGCAGGGAGCCTGTGGTGTCCTTCAGGTGGCTCAACACCAGCCGCTCAAAGGTCTTCATGACCACAGACGTCAGGGCGACGGGTCTGTAGTCATTTAGACCTGTGATGGTGGGTTTCTTCGGGACTGGGATGATGGTGGAGCGTTTGAGGCATGAAGGCACCTCACACAGCTCCAGGGACCGGTTGAAGATCCGTGTGAAGGTGGGGGCCAGCTGCTCAGCGCAGGCTCTCAGGCAGGAGGGGGACACGCCGTCCGGGCCTGGAGCCTTCCTGATCTTCTGCCGCTGGAACAGCCGACACACATCCTCCTCACAGATCTTGAGTGCAGGCAGGGTCTTGGGTGGGGGGGGGGGGGGTTGGCTGAGGTGAGGTGTGAAAAGGTGGGCAGTGGGGGGGGAGGGGGGGGATGATGGAGGTGTAGCCGCAGGGGGGATGGAGGGGGATGGTGATGGTGGAGCCGCAGGGGGGGAGGAGGGGGATGGTGATGGTGGAGCCGCAGGGGGGGAGGGTGGGGGTGGTGCTGATGACGATGATGATGAGTCGAACCGGCAGTAAAAATTGTTCAGTTGGTTGGCGAGTTTGCGGTTGCCTGCAGGGCGTGAAGCTGGTCTTTTGAACCCAGTGATGTTCTGCAGGCCTCTCCACACAGAAGAGGGGTCAGGGTTGGCAGAGAGGCGATTCTGCAGCCGTTCGCCGTAGGATCGCTTCGCTTTCCTGATCTCCCTTGTCAGTGCGTTTTTGGCCTGCCTGAACAGGGCTCGGTTGCCGCTCCTGTAGGCATCCTCCTTGTCTCTGCGCAGTTTTTTGAGGTTCGGTGTGAACCAGGGTTTATTGTTACTGTATGTGCAGAAGGTCTTGGTCTGCACACACATGTCCTCGCAAAAACTGATATACGATGTAACAGTGTCAGTCAGTTCATGGAGATCTGAGGCCGCAGCTTCAAACACACTCCAGTCCGTGCTCTGGAAACAGTCCTGGAGCAACAGCTTTGACTCCTCAGTCCACTTCTTCACGGTATTCACTACAGGCTTCGAGGTCTTTAATTTCTGCCTGTAGGTAGGGATGAGATGGAGCAGACAATGGTCAGAGTGACCAAGAGCTGCGCGGGGAACAGAGCGGTATGCGTTCTTTATGACGGTGTAACAATGGTCCAGAGTCCGCGTGTCCCTGGTGGGACACGTGACGTGTTGTCTGAATTTCGGGAGTTCGTGAGTGAGGTTTGCTTTGTTAAAATCCCCCAAAACAATAAAGAGTGAGTTCGGGAGTTTTTTCTCCAGGTCTGTTATCTGGTCGGCGAGACACTGAGTGGCTTCAGCCACACACGCGTCTGGTGGAATGTAGACGCCGACCAGAACAAAGGATGAAAACTCCTGCGGTGAATAAAAGGGTTTACAGTTCACAAAAAGTGTCTCTAAGTGAGGACTGCAAGAAACTTTTAGCACTGTGGCATCTGTACACCAACCTTCGTTAATATAGAGGCAAATCCCGCCGCCTTTTCGTTTCCCTGATGATTCCTTGCAGCGATCCGCGCGGATGAGTTGGAACCCCGGCAGCCGTACTGCGCTGTCCGGGATCAGATCACTGAGCCAGGTTTCAGTAAAGCAAACGGCGGCAGATCTGTTAAAATCCCGGTTCTTTGTGATGAGCATAAGAAGTTCATCTATTTTGTTTGTAAGGGATCGGACGTTTCCCAGGTAAATGGAGGGGAGCGCGGTTCGGAAACCTCTCTCTCTCAGCCGCACGAGGGCTCCGGCACGTTTCCCCCGCTTGCGTCTCCTGTAAAGCCGGTAAACAGCGGCTGCTGCTCCGACCAGAATCTCTTTAAAGCTGTCCGGATCGGAGAAAATTGGGCAAGATGTGCCGGGAGAAGACTTCCTAATATAATATATTATTATATTATAATATAATAGTTCTTCTCTGCTGAAGGTGACCCGTGAGGGGCAGCAGAAAACAGGAAAAATAAACAAAAAGCAGAAGAAAAACAGAGAGCGAAAAACCGTGGCGGCCGTAGGCGGCGCCATCTTGCATATAGTTACAATAACACAGCATGGATCATGTGAATTACATTGTTTTGACTTAGTTTGTCCCATGAATTATCACGATAATCTGATGTACGCGCAGCTCCGATTTAAAATGCATAAAGCCTTTTACAGTTTTCAGCGAAGTATAATATTATATAACTATAATATCACAATATATCGTAAAATTTGGATACCGCAATATCGTATTGTATTGTATCGTGACTCAAGTATCGCGATGTGTATCCCACATCACACTCATTTCCTCATTCACCTTCAAACCAAATGTTCTTGTTTTCTAAATCAATAAAAACATTTTAAAAGGGAAATAAAAGCAAATCGTATCTGACTGCACTGACTTCTGAAATCTTCAAGGTTTTTTGTTTAATGCTGCAGATATTAAAGTTTATAAAATGGTGACAGATGGTTGGCTGTTCTGTTTCTGACGTGTTGATGGTTGCATTTCTTCTTTTGTCCTCGTTTCTCTGAAGATTCTTCATGTTTTTCAGAGGAACGTTGTAAAAGCTCAACACGTAAAAATATCAAACTTGGACTAACCTCTGAACAGAGTAGATGGAGAGAGTTTAACAACATGGAGCTGCAGATTAACTTTACAAAGAGAATGTGAGTGAAGAAGAAACAGAAGGGAAAAAGAACGTGTGAGAGAGGCTTTGTCACGTTTAAAGAAACTTCAGCACATCAACAGCTCTTTATTTGCACCGTGGAGACGGCAAGTTACCAACAGCAACAAATAATACGATTTTAAGAAGGAACAGGAATTCAAACAAACTCAATGCAGAACTTTAAAAAAAAGTACACAACTACATTGTTCCCTCTGCGCCAAGTTGACGGAGAAGCATAAATCCGGGTTGAACCTGCAACCCTTGTGGGGAGGGGATTAGGCTCATCAGCCACAGGAGGTGGTGGTTGGACTTCTGCAGGTCCTTCTTCTGTGGGTCAGACAGGAGTGGACAGCTGCCCCCGGAGGACGACAATATGAACTTCCTTTGTCACGAGTCGCCAGACTTCTCCTCCGGGTGATTTTCATGTGATTCAGCAATATACTTCTGCGGCTAAAACCTTTGCTGCACGTCTGGCACAATTATCGCTTCTCACCCGTGTGCGTGGTTATGTGGCTTTTAAGAGCTGATGATTGAGTAAAGGTTTTTCCACAGGTGTTGCACAGGTACGGCTTTTCACCGGTGTGGGTCCTCGAGTGAACCACCAGGGTGGAACGTAGCCTGTAACTTTTTCCACATATTTTGCAGATGTAGGGCTTCTCGCCCGTGTGCGTGATTATGTGGCTTTTAAGAGATGATGATCTAGTAAAGGTTTTGCTGCAGGTGTTGCACAGGTACAGCTTTTCACCGGTGTGGGTCCTCGAGTGATCCACCAGGTGGGAATGTAGCCTGTAACTTTTTCCACATATTTTGCAGATGTAGGGCTTCTCACCCGTGTGCGTGGTTATGTGGCGCTTAAGAGATGATGATCTATTAAAGGTTTTTCCGCAGGTGTTGCACAGGTACGGCCTTTCACCGGTGTGGGTCCTCGAGTGAATCACCAGGCTGGCACTTTGTGTGAAACCTTTTCCACATGTTTTGCAGATGTAGGGCTTCTCGCCTGTGTGCATGTATATGTGGCTTTTAAAATTTGATAAGTGTCTAAACGATTTTCCGCAGGTGTTGCACAGGTACAGCCTTTCGCCAGTGTGGATCTTCATGTGATCCATTAAATTACTACTTCTAATAAACTCTTTCCTGCAAGTGCTGCAAGAAAATACCTTCTTCCCCGTGTGGGTCCTGGTCAGCTTAGATTTACAGTTGCTGTCTGACGGGACAGCAGCATCTTCGTGGTCACCGTGTCGTCTCATTGGCTCCGGATCTGCAGTTTTACTGGAGTCTGAGCGTAAACTTTCAGTCCCTTCCTCATCTTTGTTTTGAGCTTCAGGAGAAGTGTGCAACAGCAGCTGGCCACAGTTTGGTCCTGGTTCACCATTTTCAACTTTCACATCAGCGACATTGACCAATGAGACATCCACCTCTACGTCCTCGTGCTTCATCTCCTGACCGCTGGAGTCTTCCTCCAGTTCTGTAGTCTGTGGATGCCCTGGTTCCTCCTGGTCCGGGCTGCAGCTCCTCTCCAGGTTATCCAGGTGCTGGTCACTGAAAACCCCGTCCTCCTCCACCTTACAAACATTTTCTTGTGGATGTTCTGGAATTACAAAAAGACAGGATTTTAACAAGTCAAAAGTGTTTCCCACTGTTGATTATTTGGTCGTATTTGAGAGGTTTAAAGTTTGTCCTGAACCTTCGGTCTTCCCCTTCAGCTATGTAGTATAATTGAAAACAAGTGCATTACTCTGTGTGATCATTAGGTGGCACCAGGGTTTCCGTTGTCCGGTAATTGCCGGACTTTGTCCGGTAAAATATGCTGAAGTCCGGTATTTTATAATCTCTCCGGTCAAAATGTCCGGTGAAAATACTCACTGGTGCTGCGGGACTAGAGTCCCCGGGAGTACCGCGGAGGGACACGCCGAGCCCCGGCCCGGGGACACGCCGAGCCTCGGTGCCGGGAGGAAGCGGAGCTGCGGCGCCGACATCCACCTGTGCGTTGATTTATGGTTCCGCGTTGCACCGACGCAGAGCCTACGGCGTAGAGTACGCGTCGCCGCGTACCTTACGCCGTAGGTTACGTGCAAGCTTCTGCAATATTTATTTATTTTTTGAAGTTACGCTCGCGAGTCAATTGACGGGACTTATTTTATTTTAAATACCCTGCTTTTAAATAAAAATACTATTAAATTACTTGCATTGATATCGTACTACTGCATATGATTTATTTCTAACCTCAATAAATTCATATAGCCTATGTGACCGGAATTTCAAACATTTGTCCGGTAAATTGAAACCCTGCCGGTCACATTGTCCGGTGCCAATTTTTTCTAGCGGAAACACTGGGTGGCACTGTGACTGTAGGAAATCTAGCAGAAAATTGGAGTCTGGATCCAGAGATTTGAACTGTTTCTTGTCGCCAGCGGAATCGACGGAAAGTCTGATTCAGTGAAAAGAGCCACGTTCCTACATGTGGCCAGGGATGAAGCAGGCCTCCAGACTGCGACCAAATGCTCACATTTTGCGACCAAAATTTGAGTATGTGCGACTGAATTTCATGTCCACTCGCACACGTGCGACCAGTAAATTTGCCAGTGTTTTTTGCCAGCGTTACACCAACGCGTTGGTTTGTGTTGGTGTAACGCGGAACCATAAATCAGCCGTTAGACTATCCAATTAAATCATGTTGGACATTAAACTGACGCTGTTGTAAACCAATAAAGCTAGCCAGAGCCTTGGTATCAGCCAATCAGAAACAGAGGAGGGCGGGTTCGCCCCCGTCCCTCAGGGCAGACGACTTGTCAGAGACTGGGGGACCAGTAGTCACGTCATTTAATTCACATATGCGCGTGGTGTCAAACTATCAAACAATGAACACGGCGTCAAAGAGCAGAGGTAGCGTTAACAAAGCGCAAATTTTTAAAACTCGAACTAAATCAAGTTTTCTTTTGAAAAAATGCTGAAAAAAGGGTCACTAAGAGCCGGGGACACTGCGCTTCTTTACCCCGCCCGCCTCCGCTTCCCTCGTGAACAAAACAAACATGTGGAAGCGGCCGCGTGAGAAACCAGCGCAGAAAATGCAGAACCAAAGTTTACTCCGTACAGACAGCGGGCTGAGCAGCACTGTTAATGCTGGAAGTTACTTGCTGTTTGAGCCTGTGTTTATGCTGCCATGTGCGTTAATCTCCGCTCACTCAGACAACAAGCTGCGTTAAGAAACGGACCTTGCTCTTGCTCCACGCGAGGAGAGCACGTCGTACTGTAATACAAAATTATGATTATTACACCTACTACAGACGTCGCCGTTAAAGTACATGATCTTTTTTCGCATGTATTTTTTCGTGTGCAGTCAACTGTGTGCGGGCAAAACTTGCAGATCATTGAATCGCCAGGCACGTTACACACGGACAAGTACACACTCATACACACCCCCCACCCGTGCAAAACCAGTGTTCAGTGTTTTGGATATTTCAGCTTAAATTTCAAAATGTTATATAAGTTCAATGAAGTTCATATTATCTATATTTACTAGCTTGTTTGGTTTCTTCTGTTATTGGACACACAGTTTGTCATGACATACCTGAAAAATCCCTGATGCTTCATGGCAAGCTGTGTGTCTGGTGACAGAATAAATTAGACAAGCTAAAATTATTTGTTTACTGCATGAGCTATTGATATTTCCTTCTTTTTTGCACTTTAAATGGATATTGAAAGACCCATTTGAGTTATTTATTTTTTAGTTATTTCACAATAATGATTGTGAAATTATTATTTCACTAGTTATTTTACAGTCGTATAATTCAGGAAACAGCTCAAAAAACATTTTTAATAACACTAACCCACATTAATATCGGATCGGATCGAATCAAATGGTGATAAAAAACAGAAAACAGAAGGGCTAATACAGCATTTAACTTTTTTACTTGAAACCTTTGGGAAACGACCGCACGGCAAAAAAGGGGCCGTTCTTAAAGTGTGCTGCAGCGCATAGATGGAGGGGGAATATGAACTGGCCGGAAAAATTTTTCAGTCAAAAATATTTTTTTTGCTTTAATCCCCGAATTCATTAATCTATTATGAAATACGTATTACTAATACACTGAAATGTAATAGAAATGTAAAAATTTGGTTAGCATGTAAATAAACGATGTGCGCTCCTAAAATTTCTGATTGTGCCCCTAAAAATGTTCAGTTAGGGGCTACTGTGCTCCTAGTGAAAAAAGTTAGTCTGGAGCCCTGATGAAGCAATTAAAGGTATATAACACTTTTGACTTCAATGAAGACGTAGATGACTATGATACATTGAAAGAACTTTTCCGCCAACATTGTGAGCCAAGGAAAAATGTGACGTATTTGAGGCACCTGTTCTTTATTCAAGTGGAAGGAATATCAGAGACTGTGGATGCATATGTGACTGATTTAAAAAACAAAGTGAAAGATTGCAAGTTTGAGCACCTCACCGACTCACTCACTACGTTTACATGCAGCAGTTTAATCGGGTTTCTGATCGTATAAGACATCGTTCGGACTTTTAAACTGCATGTAAACACCTGAACCCGATCTACTTCGGACCTATGTCTGACATTTAGTAATCAGGTTGCAGCACCTAGATAACCGGTTCGCAATCGGGTTGTTAACGCCATGTATACGGGGGATCGGATACTGCAGTCTGCACATGCTCGAGAATTTCCTCTGGGGGGGGTTCACCCGGAAGTGAAAGGAGGACGGGGATGGAGTCACTGGAGCAGATCAAAATAACGTGAGTTGCTAACTTGTTGCCTTTGTTCAAAGAATGTTTTGTTCTGTATGTTCTGTAATGTTATGCACGTCGCTTTGGATAAAAGCGTCTGCTAAATAACGGTTTACTTGTACATTTAATTTAGCCCTCAAGCGTGCGGGGGTGAGGGGTTATTCAATGTAATGCTCATGTATGCTCATGTTATGTTTCACTACCAATAACACATTACATAAATTATAACCCAACTCCAGCATGTGCTGGGGCGGTTTGCGGCCGAGTGCGATGCGGCAGGGATGAGAATCAGCACCTCCAAGACCGAGGCCATGGTTCTCGACCGGAAAAGGGTGGCATGCCTTCTCCGGGTGGGTGGAGAAGTCCTGCCTCAGGTGGAGGAGTTCAAGTATCTCGGGATCTTGTTCACGAGTGAGGGAACAATGGAGCGTGAGATTGACAGACGGATCGGTGCAGCGTCCGCAGTTATGTGGTCGATGTATTGGACCGTCGTGGTGAAGAGGGAGCTGAGTCGAAAGGCGAAGCTCTCGATTTACCGGTCAATCTACGCCCCTACCCTCACCTATGGTCATGAACTTTGGGTAGTGACCGAAAGGACAAGATCGCGGATACAAGCGGCCGAGATGAGTTTCCTCCGCAGGGTGACTGGACGCTCCCTTAGAGATAGGGTGAGGAGTTCGGTCACCCGGGAGGAGCTCGGAGTCGAGCCGCTGCTCCTCCACATTGAGAGGAGTCAGCTGAGGTGGCTTGGGCATCTGTACCGGATGCCTCCTGGACGCCTCCCTAGGGAGGTGTTCCAGGCATGTCCCTCCTCCCTAGGGAGGTGTTCCAGGCATGTCCCACCGGGAGGAGACCCCGGGGAAGACCCAGGACACGCTGGAGAGACTATGTCTCTCGGCTGGCCTGGGAACGCCTCGGACTCCCCCCGGAAGAGCTGGAGGAAGAGCTGGAGGAAGTGCTGGAGGAAGTGTCTGGGGTGAGGGAAGTCTGGGCATCTCTGTTGAGACAGCTGCCCCCGCGACCCGGGAACGGATAAAGCGGGAGAAGATGAGTGAGATGAGTGAGTGATAAATTATAACCTAATTCTGTGTTAAATGTGTTATTATCCAACTGCGTTCCAACTTTACAGTACTTTTTTGGGCATTATTGTCTGACTTTAATGAAAATACGTTTATATTATAACACACTGATCAGGTTTAATCAGAATACTGATTTAAACCAATCACAGCTGTTTTCCTGGGTCAAAATGAACCCGGTGTGACTGTTTATAAATCAAAGTACCTAAAACACAGTTTAATGAAAGTAGTCACGATTATATTTGCAAACTAGACAAAATTCCCGGGAAATTTTGAAGTGCCACGGACTACTGCCGGATGATCGCGGGGCTTATTTGCACCCATGAAGGTCAAGGACTCGATACAGATTCCAATGACACCACCCATGACTCTCTATGTCAAACCATTCAAAAGTTATTACAGAAAATATATAATAGGCTAATAGAACCACTAACAAAACCGCTAACTGAACCGCTAACGGGATCGCTAACTGGATCGCTAACGGGACCGCTAACGGGACCGCTAACCGAGCCGCTAACGGGATCGCTAACCGAGCCGCTAACAACCGCTAACGGAACCGCTAACGGGACCGCTAATGGGATCGCTAATGGAACCGCTAACGGGACCGCTAACGGGATCGCTAACGGGACCGCTAACCGAGCCGCTAATGGGATCACTAACGGGACCGCTAACAACCGCTAGCGGAACCGCTAACGGGACCGCTAATGGGATTGCTAACGGGACCGCTAACGGGGTTGCTAACTGGACCGCTAACGGGATCGCTAACTGGACCGCTAACGGGACCGCTAACGGGATCGCTAACGGAATCGCTAACTGAACCGCTAACGGGACCGCTAACGGGACCGCTAACCGAGCCGCTAACGGGATCGCTAACCGAGCTGCTAATGGGATCGCTAACGGGACCGCTAACAACCGCTAACAGGACCGCTAACAGAACCGCTAACAGAACCGCTAACGGGACCGCTAACGGGATCGCTAACAACCGCTAGCGGAACCGCTAACGGGACCGCTAACGGGGTCGCTAACTGGACCGCTAACGGGATCGTTAACTGGACCGCTAACGGGATTGCTAACGGGATCGCTAACTGGACCGCTAACGGGATCGCTAACGGAATCGCTAACTGAACCGCTGACGGGACCGCTAACGGGACCGCTAACCGAGCCGCTAACGGGATCGCTAACCAAGCCGCTAACGGGGTCGCTAACGGGATCGCTAACAACCGCTAACGGGACCGCTAACGGGATTGCTAACGGGACCGCTAACGGGGTCGCTAACTGGACCGCTAACGGGATCGCTAACTGGACCGCTAACGGGATCGCTAACAGGACCGCTAACAGAACCGCTAACGGGACCGCTAACACCAATAACACTACCATCCCATAATAACACTAACATCCCATAATAACACTAACATCCTATAAAAACACCTGCCATCCCATAATAACACTAACATCCTATAAAAACACCTGCCATCCCATAATAACACTAACATCCTATAAAAACACCTGACATCCCATAATAACACTGACATCCTATAAAAACACCTGACATCCCATAATAACACTAACATCCTATAAAAACACCTGACATCCCATAATAACACCTATCGTGTGTGTGTGTGTGTGTGTGTGTGTGTGTGTGTGTGTGTGTGTGTGTGTGTTCATCTAAGGTTAAAAGGTCAGGGTTCAGATTTCTCCATTTTCCAGGTTATACTATGAAGTCTGTACTGAGTGAGTCATGTGACCAGTTCTGGGTCAGTCTAATCAGTCAACAGCTGAGCTCTGGTTGCTAGGGGCAACAAGAACCTGATACAGAGGGAGCGGGAATGACTCAGCTGGATTTTCGGTTGTGACAAACCTGAAATCACTCCCATTTGCGCTCAAACCGTAGCTCTTAGCAGAAAAACGAAAACATTTTGAGAAACAGAGAACCTACCAGATTATCTAAATGTTATTTTCATACAGATATTCCTTAAAATGTGTTAGTAACGGCAATTCGAAAACAAAAATGAGATTTTTTTTAAGAAAATGTTTTTTAACATGGGAGTCAATGAAGAGAGAGACAGGATTTGGCGTGTCTGTTGGCTCCCCCGTTAAAATTTTGTGCACACCACGCCTGTCAAAGTCACATTTTATGAATCACAACACCTATGTCTATATTCTGACCAAAAATTATCTGTCTACCTTTTACGGTTTGCCCGTGAGCTCGAGTTACAAATAAAATTTATGTTCATTTTTTTAATCTTTCCCCACTCTGATCAATTAGAACCGCACTGAAGATTTGACAAAAAAGTGATTTCCAGTCCTCGCTTGAGGGCTCATATCTTGAAAAGTGTACATTTTAGGAAAAAACAGTTTTGGAGAGAGAAGAGAAGTTTTCCTCCGTTTTGAAGTTTGAATGAGGTTTCTACGTGCAAGTATGAGAAAGATACGTGACTCAGAAAAAAGGTGAATTTGGAGTTTTTCCAACCTCCTCCCATCCCCAGTGTTACATTCTGCCCCATTCACTTACATGGGAAAATCTCCCCATTAGTTTGGAAATTTGGAAATGTTTTTGCACTTCGTGCAAAAACTATTCGTGCCATCGTTCTGAAAATCCACAGGACTGTAGTTAAATTCAGGGCCTACAACTTTCTAAATCGGTTCAGAGTTTTTCGAGTAACGGTGTGCGAGTGGTGAGGCCCCAAAGTTCACGCAATGCGTTCCGGATGGGGCAAAAAGCGCACGTTTGTGCACGTTGCGCAAAAACGTGCACGCCAATCGCTAATAAAAGTCATACCACTCGATTCCCGATTAAGGCGCACGTTTCTACGTTTTTACTTTTCGCGTTTTCTCAAAGCTGCGGGACTAGTTACGCGCCAAAGTTTTTACGGAAGAATATGGAATAAGCCTGAGCAATAGTATGAGTGCCTCGTGCTGCGCACGAGGCACTCCTCCTCCATTGAGCTTGCGCAGCTCAATGGAGGAGGCGTGCCACGTGGCGCAGCCGTGGCACTAATAACATAAGATGGAACCAATAATGTGATTATTCTGACAACTAGACAAAATAAATCCATATATCCATATATTTATGACATAAAATGAATAAGCTATAAATCATTTTTCATTTTTGTAACCCTCTGCAGAAGCAGCAACAGAGATGGGGGAGAGTCAACAGCAGCGATGGTAGAGCAGTTCCCCGCTGCAGAGGAACTCTGAGTTACCAGGTAAGTTCTGCAATATGCTGGCTGAAACAACCAATGCTTCTTTATGTTTAAACATATACCCACGTTAGGACATGTAATAAGTTTTACACCAATTCTGTCTTCAGAGACAAGTGCCCAGAGTGACAACTGGTGACAAGTGCCCTGGTTGGAGGCGGCAGGGGCAAAGAGGCGATGTCGCCATCCAGCCCCTCACGGCCAATCACCTCCAACCACAAGCCTGTCTACCACAACCTCTACACATGGGAAGATATTTTCTTTTAGTTCAGCTTTTGATACCTCTACAATTGGTACATACAAATGTTTAAAATTTGTAAACCTTTTTCAAATTTGTACATGTTGATATTTTGTTTAAGATTTGTATACCATTTAGTATCTGTTCATAATAAATGTAACACTCCAACACTAATATTTAGCTCTTTGTTTGTAATAAAAGTGAAACACATAACTACAAATGAAATGACTTTATTCGTGGCATGAAATACAAGTGTGTGTTACAGCAAAAAAAATGAAGGAAGCTCTTACAACTGAAAACGTATGTCATTTCATCAATGAATGTGGTTTTACTGCTATTTCAACATTTAGAGTCATCACCAGAAAAATCACACCAGAAAAATGTGACAATTTTCACCTGTTTCAGGTAAATTTTCACTTGAAATAAGTAGGAAAATCTGCCAGTGGGACAAGATTTATCTTCTTATTACAAGCAACAAAAATCTTATTCCACTGGCAGATTTTTCTACTTATTTCAAGTGAAAATCTACTTGAAACAGGTGAAAATTGTTGTTTTTTCCAGTGATGAGTCTTGTTTTAAGTGTAATGAGATTTGTTTTACTAAAATGAGACATTTTAACTAGAAATAAGACAAATATTCTTGTTAAGATTTTGATTCTTTGCAGTGATCCATTTTACTTATCCTGTGAAGGACAGAGTGATATTGATAAGTTCAGAAAACTGTTTTTATTTTTGTGTTTTGATGTATTTGATGTAAGCCCAGTGGATATTTAAAGCTTACAGAAGGCTGCATTTAACTGCTGCTATGTCATTCCTGCAGTATTTCTGCAGGTGTCTTGGTCACTGCTATTATTTGTAATATATTATATTATTTGTAATCAGCACAAATTATCTGTCCACATATGATAAAATCCACCATCCCCCCTGATTTATTTTTTTACAA
>NW_026906442.1:0-22744 GCF_033807715.1 Cololabis saira | reverse complement strand
ACCGAAGAAATGGCATAAATTGCGCCAAAATTACACGATTAATTCAAAATGTTCAAAATGGCCGCCTTCCTGTTCGGTTTCGGCCATGGCGCCAAGAGACTTTTCTTTAAGTTGTGACATGATACAGGTGTGTACCGATTTTGGTGCATGTACGTCAAACCGCATTGTGGGGCTTGAGGCACAAAGTTTTCTAGGGGGCGCTGTTGAGCCATTAGGTCCCGCCCATTAATGCAAACCATTAAATATCAAATTTTTCACCAGGCCTGGCTCAGTGTTTCGAGAGGAGGTAGTAAAACGTTAATACCTGAAGCAACAGCAGGACTGGTGTCATCACCATCACCACCTTTGAACAGCCAATATGCTTACAGTGTTTTTTCATACACATATAGTTCATACAGGAAGATAGTGTAGCCTTTGTCTCACTTGATTTGGCCTTGTATTCATATACATACTAATTGAATGATTATAGGCTATCCCATTTGTTGCCCAAATAAATCATTTCAAAATCAGTAAATAATTAAAATCAGTACTCATTCATTCATTCATTCATTCATTATCTTACCCGCTTTATCCCTTGCGGGGTCACGGGGGTCTGCTGGAGCCTATCCCAGCTCATTTTAGGTGAGAGGCAGGGGTTACACCCTGGACAGGTCACCAGTCCATCGCAGGGCCACAAATAGACACACAAACCATGCTCACAATCACACTCACGCTCACACCTACGGGCAATTTAGAATTATCAATTAACCTAATATGCATGTTTTTGGACTGTGGGAGGAAGCCGGAGTACCCGGAGAAAACCCACGCAAGCACGGGGAGAACATGCAAACTCCACACAGAAAGGCCCCTGCCGGGCCTGGGAGTCGAACCGGGGACCTTCTTGCTGTGAGGCAACAGTGCTAACCACTAAGCCACCGTGCTGCAGTAAATCAGTACTCGAGTTGTAAAAAAAAAAATCAGGGGGGATGGTGGATTTGATCATATGGGGACAGATAATTGTGCTGATTACAAATAATATAATATATTACAAATAATAGCAGTGGCCAAAACACCTGCAGAAATACTGCAGGAATGACATAGCAGCAGTTAAATGCAGCCTTCTGTAAGCTTTAAATATCCACTGGTCTTACATCAAATACATCAAAACACAACAATAAAAAACACTTTTCTGAACTTATCAATATGACTCTGTCCTTCACAGGATAAGTAACATGGATCACTGCAAAAACTCTAAATCTTAACAAGAATATTTGTCTTATTTCTAGTTAAAATGTCTCATTTTAGTAAAAAAATCTCATTACACTTAAAACAAGACTCATCACTGGAAAAAACAACAATTTTCACCTGTTTCAAGTAGATTTTCACTTGTAATAAGTAGAAAAATCTGCATGTTGAACAAGATTGTTTTGCTTGTAATGAGAAGATAAATCTTGTCCCATTGGCAGATTTTTCTACTTATTTCAAGTGAACATTTACTTGAAACAGGTGAAAATTGTCAAATAAGTTATTTTTCTGGTGTTATTTTTCTGGTGATGACTCTAAATGTTGAAATAGCAGTAAAACCACATTCATTGATGAAATGACATAAGGGATGGAAAGAGGGGATGGCAGTTTTACAGGGGGGATGATTTGGACCGTTTTTATTTCAGGGGGGAAATCCCCCTCATCCCCCCTCAACTCGAGTACTGATTATAATAAAGTGTCTTATAAATCAATAATTTTAAAATCTCAATCGTTATTTTTATTTAACGGCCAGGGTTTATAGGCTGCATATTTACACTGTGTAGCCTGAAAGTGAACTGCAACTTACGTGCGGACGCATCTTTGCTGTGGAGGGGGCTGAATAAATCAACCAATTTTTGACATTTGGCCGTGTCTTCATCCAGCGCCTTTTTTTTCTCTCTCCCTCTCGGCACCGCCTTGTCGAGGCAAAACCTCATTTTAACTCTCCCTCGCTGTGGAAACAGCCCCTGCTTGTAATAATGGCTGCAGCTCGAGCGGCAGAGCTGGTGGTGGGCGTGGTTTCAGCAGCGGAGGAGACCGAGGGGTGGTGTGCATTTTGGTGACGTAAAGAAAATGCACCAATTTTAACGGCTCACAGAAACCACGTGACACTGGGGGACTCTGTAAGGGTGGGGGCGAGCAGATCTTGCAGATTTTCATGGGATTTCATCTTTTCTGTGTTGGCAGGCTGAGGGGAGACCACTTTAAATATGTTAAAACAAGAAAACACGTGTTTTTCATAATAGGTCCCCCTTTAAAGATTTTCTAACAGTTTAGTTTGTTATGAACGTCAGAGATGTAGTTATAACACTGCATACTTGTGAATAATTATAAACATTGAAAAACGTACTTTTATATGAAAATAACCAGAAACAGATAGCTATAACATGGTATTTATATACTGCTTTAATGAACATTATTTTTAAAGCCTATAAGCTATAAATATTATTTTTCTATTTTAATAAAATTAAATGTTTTTCTCTCATTTCAATTAAAACAAATAGGAATATTATCGGTTTTAATGACAATTATTGTACATCACAGCTAATTGTAAAATACATTGATTCAATTCAATTATATACAGGAATTACAGGCTATGATAATAATAGAAAAGAAAGAAAAATGACTCAAACAAAAAAAAAAACAGTGAGTGAGACAGGCAAGACAGCGACAACCAATGCAAGTGGGATGTCAACAGTGTATACATATTTCAAAACACAGACAACAACTTCTGAGCAAGTGGTTTGTTGAGCAGATATTGGAATTAATCTCAGATATTTGCATGAGGTCACTCTCACTCTCAACTAAATAAATAAATAAATATATATATATATATATATAAATACAACAACACACCCCTCTCCTCTTAAAATAAATTCAAATAAACAATCAAACTTATTTCCTTATACAATTTATACAAAAACCATATGTCTTTGTAAAAGAGCATAATACAAAGTCTTTCAGAATAAATGTACGTATTTTTAACGTGTGACAGCATCCTGTATCATAACTACATCTCTGCCGTTTGTACAAACCAAACTGTGTGGAAATCGGGTAAAGAGTCTGGGAGTTATGAATGATTGTAGTCCGGGAGAAACCTTGCTCAGTAGAAATGATGCACTAAGACGCAAACAATGCCCTGTCCAAGATGGCGGCCGCATCGATCGGCGCCCGGTCCAAGATGGCGGCCGCGCCCCACCCCCCCTCCCCCAAAGAGCTGCGCGCGCATTCCAAACTGCGCGGGAGCTCAACCCCTCCCCTCCCCTCCCAGTGCTGCTTCAGCAGTCTTCTCAGCGGCAGCAGTCCTGCTGGATCTGACTGAGACACAGTCTGATCACACATAAATATTCATTTAAAATCACGTCTAATGATTAGGTTTATCAAAATCACAGGACATTTTCAAAATACAGTAAACAATATACTGATGAAGTCCCATATGTCTATGACATTTATTGACAAAGACATAGCTTTTTACGTAATTAGTTCATTTTTTTAATTTTTAGAGTGACCAAGTTTTTCAAACACAATATGTTACAGTGTATGATTTTTTACTCCTGTTGTAAGCTATCTGAAACTGTCATTTGATTTTCCTTACACAAAATCTTTGATTTTTAATTAATATTTTTCCAGAAATACAGAGTGACATAAAAATGCCAATTCCTTTCAAGAAATAACCACGATACGCGACACAGTCAACAAGGAACCTACTGCCAATCAAATGTGTCTATCGCATTAAGATTGGATAAACCAAACAGCAACTAAAGCACATAATTTGATGAAAAATGTATACCTGACCAAAAGGTGGCGCTATGGAGTTCATCCAAGATTGTCATATCCACTTGTTCAGAATGCAAGCCCGATTAAATGTATTGAATTTGGGTTCATTCTGACCAATTATGTTTAAGTTACAACAACTTTTATGTTCATGGCGAGACTCCGAAATTTGACAACCTCTGACAGCGACGCCCTTTGATACAAACTTACAGTTTTCTCTGTCACTCATCGTCAATGCCTTACCTATTATCTCACCAACTTTGAGATCAAGAAACTGATCTCGTTTGGAGCACAGATGCATACTACAAGACATGACAATTCCTGGTGCCAACAGGTGGCGCTACAACCGATCCTGAATATTCCACCATAGATGGGTTCAGGCCCAACCTACAATCATGCACATACGTTTTCGACCACATCAAATAATGTATTGCTGAATTACAGCCAATTGATGTTTGATGGCGAAGCTTAAAAATGACCTCAAACTTCGCCGGATCACTACGGTCAAGCCCTCTGGCAGAAACTTAAAAGCTTCGCAATTTAGCGTCGGCCATGTGTCTAGATTGTACAAACCAAGTTGTGAGCCAATTCGATAAAATCTCTAGGAGGAGTTCGTTAAAGTACGAGGCCTGGAAATGATCAGAATTCATGAAAAATGACATTTTCTGTTCAAAATGCCGGACTTCCTGTGTAACTTAGACCATGGGTCCAAAAGACCTTTTTGTAGCTCTTTGTCTAATATAATACACACATAAAGGTCATTGCTGTAAGTCAAACCATATTGTGGGGCTCGTCAAAAAACATAAAATAGGTGGCGCTATAGAGCCCATTCTTGTGGACCCATGCCTGTCGCCCATAAAATACGTAATTTTACGCGACTCTGGAAGCGTGTGCAAAATTTGGTGAGTTTTGGAGCATTTTAAGGCCTCCAAAAAGGCAATTTATTTACGGCGAGAATAATAATAATAATAATTAAAGCTGCAAGCAGCGATGAACGGGCCCTCGCACTCACGGCCACCGCCCCCCATAAGCATATCAGAAATGACACCACCCACGACTTCCTATGTCAAACCATTCAAAAGTTATAGCAGAAAAAAGGGACGACCAATCAGAAGAAGGGGCGGGGCTAATTCAGGCCAATGAAGGTCAAGGACTCATTACAGAGTCCCATGACATCACCCACGACTCTCTATGTCAAAACATTCAAATGTTATAGCAGGAAATAGGGACAACCAATCAGAAGAAGGGGCGGGGCTCATTTTCGCCAATTATGGTCAAGGACTCAATACCGAGTCCCATGACACCACCCACGACTCTTTATGTCAAACCTTTCAAAAGTTATGGCAGAGAAAAGTATTCTAGTGGGCGCTGTTGAGCCGTTAGGCCATGCCCATTAATGCAAACTATGAAATATCAAATGTGTCGACAGGCCTGGCTTTTCTTTAAGTTGCGACATGATACAGGTGTGTACCGATTTTTGTTCATGTACGTCAAACCGTATTATGGGGCTTGAGGCGCAAAGTTTTTTCTGTCTGAACCAATCAGATGAAGGGTGGGCGCGCTTTTTGCCGTCTAGCATCGCCACGGTAACACTTTTGAAAGAGAAAAGTAATGCGTGGTGTCGGAGGATGGAGACGCACGTTTTGATGTATAACACACCTGGGTGCACGTTACGTTTGGGCCGTATTAATGACCGAAGAAATGGCATAAATTGCGCCAAAATTACACGATTAATTCAAAATGTTCAAAATGGCCGACTTCCTGTTCGGTTTCGGCCATGGCGCCAAGAGACTTTTCTTTAAGTTGTGACATGATACAGGTGTGTACCGATTTTGGTGCATGTACGTCAAACCGTATTGTGGGGCTTGAGGCACAAAGTTTTCTAGGGGGCGCTGTTGAGCCATTAGGTCCCGCCCATTAATGCAAACCATTAAATATCAAATTTTTCACCAGGCTGGCTCAGTGTTTCGAGAGGAGGTAGTAAAACGTTAATACCTGAAGCAACAGCAGGACTGGTGTCATCACCATCACCACCTTTGAACAGCCAATATGCTTACACTGTTTTTTCATACACGTATAGTTCATACAGGAAGATAGTGTAGCCTTTGTCTCACTTGATTTGGCCTTGTATTCATATACATACTAATTGAATGATTATAGGCTATCCCATTTGTTGCCCAAATAAATAATTTCAAAATCAGTAAATAATTAAAATCAGTACTCGAGTTGTAAAAAAAAAGAAATCAGGGGGGATGGTGGATTTTATCATATGGGGACAGATAATTGTGCTGATTACAAATAATATAATATATTACAAATGATAGCAGTGACCAAAACAGCTGCAGAAATACTGCAGGAATGACATAGTAGCAGTTAAATGCAGCCTTCTGTAAGCTTTAAATATCCACTGGGCTTACATCTAATACATCAAAACACAACAATAAAAAACACTTTTCTGAACTTATCAATATGACTCTGTCCTTCACAGGATAAGTAAAATGGATCACTGCAAAAACTCAAAATCTGAACAAGAATATTTGTCTTATTTCTAGTTAAAATGTCTCATTTTAGTAAAAAAATCTCATTACACTTAAAACAAGACTCACCACTGGAAAAAACAACAATTTTCACCTGTTTCAAGTAGATTTTCACTTGTAATAAGTAGAAAAATCTGCATGTGGAACAAGATTGTTTTGCTTGTAATGAGAAGATAAATCTTGTCCCATTGGCAGATTTTTCTACTTATTTCAAGTGAACATTTACTTGAAACAGGTGAAAATTGTCAAATAAGTTATTTTTCTGGTGATGACTCTAAATGTTGAAATAGCAGTAAAACCACATTCATTGATGAAATGACATAAGGGATGGAAAGGGGTGATGGCAGTTTTACAGGGGGATGATTTGGACCGTTTTTATTTCAGGGGGGAAATCCCCCTCATCCCCCCTCAACTCGAGTACTGATTATAATAAAGTGTCTTATAAATCAATAATTTTAAAATCTCAATCCTTATTTTTATTTAACGGCCAGGGTTTATAGGCTGCATATTTACACTGTGTAGCCTGAAAGTGAACTGCAACTTACGTGCGGACGCATCTTTGCTGTGGAGGGGGCTGAATAAATCAACCAATTTTTGACATTTGGCCGTGTCTTCCTCCAGCGCCTTTTTTTTCTCTCTCCCTCTCGGCACCGCCTTGTCGAGGCAAAACCTCATTTTAACTCTCCCTCGCTGTGGAAACAGCCCCTGCTTGTAATAATGGCTGCAGCTCGAGCGGCAGAGCTGGTGGTGGGCGTGGTTTCAGCAGCGGAGGAGACCGAGGGGTGGTGTGCATTTTGGTGACGTAAAGAAAATGCACCAATCTTAACGGCTCACAGAAACCACGTGACACTGGGGGACTCTGTAAGGGTGGGGGCGAGCAGATCTTGCAGATTTTCATAGGGATTTCATCTTTTCTGTGTTGGCAGGCTGAGGGGAGACCACTTTAAATATGTTAAAACAAGAAAACACGTGGTTTTCATAATAGGTCCCCCTTTAAAGATTTTCTAACAGTTTAGTTTGTTATGAACGTCAGAGATGTAGTTATAACACTGCATACTTGTGAATAATTATAAACATTGAAAAACGTACTTTTATATGAAAATAACCAGAAACAGATAGCTATAACATGGTATTTATATACTGCTTTAATGAACATTATTTTTATAGCCTATAAGCTATAAATATTATTTTTCTATTTTAATAAAATTAAATGTTTTTCTCTCATTTCAATTAAAACAAATAGGAATATTATCGGTTTTAATGACAATTATTGTACATCACAGCTAATTGTAAAATACATTGATTCAATTCGATTATATACAGGAATTACAGGCTATGATAATAATAGAAAAGAAAGAAAAATGACTCAAACAAAAAAAAAACAGTGAGTGAGACAGGCAAGACAGCGACAACCAATGCAAGTGGGATGTCAACAGTGTAATATTTCACAACACAGACAACAACTTCTGAGCAAGTGGTTTGTTGAGCAGATATTGGAATTAATCTCAGATATTTGCATGAGGTCACTCTCACTCTCAACTAAATAAATAAATAAATATATATATATAAATACAACAACACACCCCTCTCCTCTTAAAATAAATTCAAATAAACAATCAAACTTATTTCCTTATACAATTTATACAAAAACCATATGTCTTTGTAAAAGAGCATAATACAAAGTCTTTCAGAATAAATGTACGTATTTTTAACGTGTGACAGCATCCTGTATCATAACTACATCTCTGCCGTTTGTACAAACCAAACTGTGTGGAAATCGGGTAAAGAGTCTGAGAGTTATGAATGATTGTAGTCCGGGAGAAACCTTGCTCAGTAGAAATGATGCACTAAGACGCAAATAATGCCCTGTCCAAGATGGCGGCCGCATCGATCGGCGCCCGGTCCAAGATGGCGGCGCGCCCCACCCCCCCCTCCCCCGAAGAGCTGCGCGCGCATTCCAAACTGCACTCATCCCCCCACCTTCCCCCCGCGGGAACTCAACCCCTCCCCTCCCCTCCCAGTGCTGCTGCAGCAGTCTTCTCAGCTGCAGCAGTCCTGCTGGATCTGACTGAGACACAGTCTGATCACACATAAATATTCATTTAAAATCACGTCTAATGATTAGGTTTATCAAAATCACAGGACATTTTCAAAATACAGTAAACAATATACTTATGAAGTCCCATATGTCTATGACATTTATTGACAAAGACATAGCTTTTTACGTTATTAGTTCATTTTTTTAATTTTTAGAGTGACCAAGTTTTTCAAAAACAATATGTTACAGTGTATGATTTTTTTACTCCTGTTGTAAGCTATCTGAAACTGTCATTTGATTTTCCTTACACAAAATCTTTGATTTTTAATTAATATTTTTCCAGAAATACAGAGTGACATAAAAATGCCAATTCCTTTCAAGAAATAAACACGATACGCGACACAGTCAACAAGGAACCTACTGCCAATCAAATGTGTCAATTTCATTAAGATTGGATAAACCAAACAGCAACTAAAGCACATAATTTGATGAAAAATGTATACCTGACCAAAAGGTGGCGCTATGGAGTTCATCCAAGATTGTCATATCCACTTGTTCAGAATGGAAGCCTGATTACATGTATTGATTTTGGGTTCATTCTGACCAATTATGTTTAAGTTACAACAACTTTTATGTTCATGGCGAGACCCCGAAATTTGACAACCTCTGACAGCGACGCCCTTTGATAAGAACTTACAGTTTTCTCTGTCACTCATCGTCAATGCCTTACCAATTAAATCACCAACTTTGAGATCAAGAAACTGATCTCGTTTGGAGCACAGATGCAAACTAGAAGACATGACAATTGCTGGTGCCAACAGGTGGCGCTACAACCGATCCTGAATATTCCACCACATATGTCTTCAGGCTCAGCCTACAATCATGCACATACGTTTTCGGCCACATAAAATAATGTATTGCTGAATTACAGCCAATTGATGTTTCATGGCGAGGCTTAAAAATGACCTCAAACTTCGCCGAATGACTACGGTCACGCCCTCTGGTGAAAACTTAAAAGCTTCGCAATTTAGCGTCGGCCATGTGTCTAGATTGTACAAACCAAGTTGTGAGCCAATTCGATAAAATCTCTAGGAGGAGTTCGTTAAAGTACGAGGCCTAGAAATGATCAGAATTCATGAAAAATGACATTTTCTGTTCAAAATGCCGGACTTCCTGTGTAACTTAGACCATGGGTCCAAAAGACTTTTTTGTAGCTCTTTGTCTAATATAATACACACATAAAGGTCATTGCTGTAAGTCAAACCATATTGTGGGGCTCGTCAAAAAACATAAAATAGGTGGCGCTATAGAGCCCATTCTTGTGGACCCATGCCTGTCGCCCATAAAATACGTAATTTTACGCGACTCTGGAAGCGTGTGCAAAATTTGGTGAGTTTTTGAGCATTTTAAGGCCTCCAAAAAGGCAATTTATTTACGGCGAGAATAATAATAATAATAATTAAAGCTGCAAGCAGCGATGAACGGGCCCTCGCACTCACGGCCACCGCCCCCCATAAGCATATCAGAAATGACACCACCCAAGACTTCCTATGTCAAACCATTGAAAAGTTATAGCAGAAAAAAGGGACAACCAATCAGAAGAAGGGGCGGGGCTAATTCAGGCCAATGAAGGTCAAGGACTCCATACAGAATCTGATGACACCACCCACGACTCTCTATGTCAAACCATTCAAATGTTATAGCAGGAAATAGGGACAACCAATCAGAAGAAGGGGCGGGGCTAATTAAGGCCAAAGAAGCTCAAGGACTCATTACAGAGTCCCATGACACCACCCACGACTCTCTATGTCAAAACATTCAAATGTTATAACAGGAAATAGGGACAACCAATCAGAAGAAGGGGCGGGGCTAATCTCGCCAATTATGGTCAAGGACTCAATACCGAGTCCCATGACACCACCCACGACTCTTTATGTCAAACCTTTCAAAAGTTATGGCAAAGAAAAGTATTCTAGTGGGCGCTGTTGAGCCGTTAGGCCACGCCCATTAATGCAAACCATGAAATATCAAATGTATCGACAGGCCTGGCTTTTCTTTAAGTTGCGACATGATACAGGTGTGTACCGATTTTTGTTCATGTACGTCAAACCGTATTATGGGGCTTGAGGCGCAAAGTTTTTTCTGTCTGAACCAATCAGATGAAGGGTGGGTGCGCTTTTTGACGTCTAGCGTCGCCACGGTAATGCTTTTGAAAGAGAAAAGTAATGCGTGGTGTCGGAGGATGGAGACGCACGTTTTGATGTATAACACACCTGGGTGCACGTTACGGTTCGGGCCGTATTAATGACCGAAGAAATGGCATAAATTGCGCCAAAATTACACGATTAATTCAAAATGTTCAAAATGGCTGACTTCCTGTTCGGCTTCGGCCATGGCGCCAAGAGACTTTCCTTTAAGGTGCGACATGATACAGGTGTGTACCGATTTTCGTGCATGTACGTCAAACCGTATTGTGGGACTTGAGGCACGAAGTTTTATCTGTATGGACCAATCAGATGAAGTGGGGGCGCGCTTTTTGGCGTCTATCATCGCCACGGTAACGCTTTTGACTGAGAAAAGTTATGCACGTTATTGCAGGATGGAGACGCACATTTTGATGTATAACACACCTGGGTGCACGTTACGGTTCGGGCGAAGAAGCGGCTGAAGGGATGGCATAAATTGCGCCAAAATTACATGATTAATTCAAACTGGCCGACTTCCTGTTGGGTTTCGGCCATGGCGCCAGGAGACTTTTTTTTAAGTTGTGCTATGATACAGGTGTGTAGCGATAAAGGATGATAAAGGAAGCTCTGAAAACCTTAACAAACCATGGTTTACTATAGAACTTAGGAAATCTGCTTTAAAGAAAAACAAGCTTCATAAAAGGCATTTACAAAGTCCTAGTCCTTTAAATTGTGCTACATACAAAAATTATAGGAATAAATACAACCACCTTATTAGAAATAAATAAATGATCTATGGATAATATTGAAAGAATCACTCAACAAGAAAAAAAATCATCTATTCCAGCCCAGTCTACATTTCAGGATGGTGCATAAGATAACAGAGCATACACAAATTGCTAATAAATTCCATGATTTCTTTATAAATGTGGTTCCACGTCTTGCAAAAAATATTGAAAATGTTCATGGTTCTCCTTCTAACTATAAATGAAGGTTATCCCTCTTTAAAGAAGACCTATTATGAAAAACATAGGAACATACAATGACATAGTTATGCTGATTCTTTAATATTTGCCCCCGCAGCTCCGTACGCGTCGCCGGGGCTCCGGAGCTAAGCTAAATACTTAGCCCATGCAAAGATCAAACAAATACAAATAACATAAAAAAACCGGAACTTACCGCTGACTCCTGTCAGTTGTCGGGTCCGTGCTGTGGGATCTGATCCTTTTATAAGGGTTAATGTCGATGCAAAACCTCATTTCTACTCTCCCTCGTTCTTCAAACAGCCAGCGCTGCTGAACAATGGCGGAGCTCGAGCGGCCGGCAGAGCTGGTGGTGGGCGTGGTTTCAGCAGCGGAGGAGACCGAGGGCGTGGTTTGCATTTTGGTGACGTAAAGAAAATGCACAAATCCAAACGGCTCACAGAAACCACATGACACTGGGGGACTCTGTAAGGGTGGGGGCGAGCAGACCTTGCAGATTTTCATGGGGTATCATCTTTTCTGTGTTGGCAGGCTGAGGGGAGACCACTTTATATATGTTAAAACAAGAAAAAACGTGTTTTTCATAATAGGTCACCATATAACATGTATATATATATACACAGATGTTATAATGTCATGATATAAATACATCATAATGTAATAATATATAAACATGTTATAATGTAATATATATATATATATATATATATATATATATATATATATATATATATATATATATATATATATATATATATATATATATATATATGTTAATAATATGTATATATGTTATAATGTAAATATAAATGTTACTAAGAATACTAGAAATATTGATTTAATATAAATACCATGTCATAGCTATCTGTTTCTGGTTATTTTCATATAAAAGTACGTTTTTCAATGTTTATAATTATAAGTATGCAGTGTCATAACTACATCTCTGATGTTCATAACAAACCAAACTGTTTGAAAATCTGTTGAGAATTGAGCAAGTTAAGGTTGTTTTGCAGTACAGGCACCATTAAACACAATGTTAAAGTGAGCGAGCTCTATATATATATATATATATATATATATATATATATATATATATATATATATATATATATATATATATATATATATATGTGTGTGTGTGTGTGTGTGTGTGTACCTGAAGTGTGACTACCTGCAGAACGTATTTTAGCATGAAAGCTTGCATATTTAACGTACATCAAGCATCCTGTATCATAGCTACATATCTGCCGTTTGTAACAAAGCAAACCGCGTGAAAATCGGTTGAAAATCAAGGGAGTTATAGTTATTTTACTTATGCAGACACCTCCTTCCACAATAGAAGTGAACGCTCTAGAGTTAAAGCGATACCGATCCAAGATGGCGGCCACGCCCGACGTTCTCAGGCAGTCAATGCGGCGCCTCGACCAAGATGGCGGCCGCGCTGAACATCAGCCCCTCCCCCCGCGGGAGCTGCGCGCGCAAACTCCAATCCAAGATTGTCATATCCACTTGTTCAGAATGGAAGCCTGATTACATGTATTGATTTTGGGTTAATTCTGACCAATTATGTTTAAGTTACAACAACTTTTATGTTCATGGCGAGACACCGAAATTTGACAACCTCTAACGGCCACGCCCTTCGATAAAAACGTACAGTTTTCTCTGTCAGTCATCGTCAATGTCTTACCTATTATCTGACCAACTTTGAAATCAATCAACTGATCTCGCTTGGAGCACAGATGCATACTAGAAGACATGACAATTCCTGGTGCCAACAGGTGGCGCTACAACCGATCCTGAATATTCCACCATAGATGTCTTCAGGCTCAGTCTACAATCATGCACATACGTTTTCAACCACATCAAATCATGTATTGCTGAATTACAGCCAACTGATGTTTGATGGCGAGGCTTAAAAATGACCTCAAACTTCGGCGGATCACTACGATCACGCCCTCTGGTAGAAACTTAAAAGCTTCGCAATTAAGCGTCGGCCATGTGTCTAGATTGTACAAACCAAGTTGTGAGCCAATCTGATAAAATCTCTAGGAGGAGTTCGTTAAAGTACGAGGCCTAGAAATGATCAGAATTCATAAAAAATGACATTTTCTGTTCAAAATGCCGGACTTCCTGTGTAACTTAGAGCATGGGTCCAAGAGACTTTTTTGTAGGGCTTTGTCTGATATAATAGACACATAAAGGTCATTGCTGTAAGTCAAACCATATTGTGGGGCTCGTCAAAAACATAAAATAGGTGGCGCTATAGAGCCTAATCCTTTTTGACCCATGCCTGTCGCCCATAAAATACGTAATTTTACGCGACTCTGGAAGCGTGTGCAAAATTTGGTGAGTTTTCGAGCATTTTAAGGCCTCCAAAAAGGCAATTTATTTACGGCGAGAATAATAATAATAATAATTAAAGCTGCAAGCAGCGATGAACGGGCCCTCGCACTCATGGCCAACGCCCCTCCTTCCAGCCCCCCCCAAAAAGAGAATATTAAAAATACGATAAATGTAAAAAAAAAATAAAATTAAACAAGATTTATCTTCTCATTACAAGCAAAAAAATCTTGTTCCACTGGCAGATTTTTCTACTTATTTTAAGTGAAAACAGGTGAACAGGTGAAACAGATGAAAATGGTGTTGTTTTTTCCAGTGATGAGTCTTGTTTTAAGTGTAATGAGATTTTTTTACTAAAATGAGACATTTTAACTAGAAATAAGACAAATATTTTTGTTAAGATTTTGAGTTTTTGCAGTGATCCATGTTACTTATCCTGTGAAGGACAGAATCATATTGATAAGTTCAGAAAAGTGTTTTTTATTGTTGTGTTTTGATGTATTTGATGTAAGCCCAGTGGATATTTAAAGCTTACAGAAGGCTGCATTTAACTGCTGCTATGTCATTCCTGCAGTATTTCTGCAGCTGTTTTGGTCACTGCTATTATTTGTAATATATTATAATATTTGTAATCAGAACAAATTATCTGTCCCCATATGATAAAATCCACCATCCCCCCTGATTTTTTTTTACAACTCGAGTACTGGCTGCGGTTCTGTTTAAAGCCGGGCAGACACTGTGCCATTGCCGGCTCGTTTTGAACCAATTTTCCTCTTGTTTCAATCACTAATATGTGTGCAGACAAGGTAAAAAAAAAAAAAAAAGAAAACTCAAACTCTTTCAGTTCACTGTGTTTTCTAGTAGTTCTTCTAGTTTTCTATTGTTACTTTTAAGTTTACTGTTCCCTTTGTGGTTTTACTGGTTGTAAAGCATGTAGCTTTAATTATCACCCAATTCTGTGTTTCACCTTGTTAGTCAACTTCACTCCAACTCATTACCACCAATTTTACACTTATTTTTGGAATGAATGGTCAATAGACCTCATTTACATAAAATCATAGCTCATTTTTGAGATAGATAAAGATAAGCCGAAATTCTGAATTTTTTTGACTATAGTTAAACTCAGAGGCATATAAATTGATGGATTATCACAGACGGGTATATGTGAAAATGAAATGAAATCATTTAAAATGTTTGGACCACCACCCAGCACCAGCCAGTGGTTGGTGGGTCAAATTGAATATCACAGGAGAGGAGAAATTGAATAAAATATCCATAATTCATTGCAAGTAGTGATCAGAGGTGGGTAGTAACGAGTTACATTTACTCCGTTACATTTACTTGAGTAAGTTTTGGGAAATTTTGTACTTTTAGGAGTAGTTTTGGATAACTGTACTTTTTACTTTTACTTGAGTAGATTTGTGAAGAAGAAACTGTTCCTCTTCCTCCGCTACATTAGGCTACGTTGAGCTGTTACTTTTCTTTTATCCTTTTTATCCGTGTACGCGTCAATCTCATGACATCACTGGGTGATTCTTTGGGAAAAATGTTTGTTTTTGCATGTTTTGTCACATTTACACAGACTCAAACACACACAGAGTTTCTATGAGTTCATGTTTGTTCTAGTTCTGCCTGGTTGAAAAAGAAAAGTACAAAGGCTTGAAATTTTGTGCTACTGGTGCTTAATTAATTTTTTTATTCTGTTATTTTATTATTTATTAAAGTTCTTGAATTTACTTTACGCTTATTTTAATTTAAGCTATTTTTCATTTTTTTATTAATTTTAATTTATTTTATTATTTTATTGATTTTAATTTGCCTGAAGGTGATTATTTTGTACTTTTGTCTTTTTGAATGGGTGTGTTAAAAAAATAAATCAGACGTTACTCAACAGTTACTCAGTACTTGAGTAGTTTTTTCACCAAGTACTTTTTTTACTTTTACTCAAGTAATTATTTGGATGACTAATTTTTACTTCTACTTGAGTCATATTATTCTGAAGTAACAGTACTTTTACTTGAGTACAATTTTTGGCTACTCTACCAGCTCTGGTAGTGATCATCAATTTTATTTGAAATGAGTGTAACAGATATAAAAGAAAAGTGAATATGGGTCAATTTGACCAAAAGACCACAGAAGGGTTATCTATTAACATTTCAACATAATCAACTCATCCAAGAGATATTCAGAAGAGCTTCTCTTCTGCAAATGGTACAGTAGATGAGCTGCCATACAAAGGAATTTCCCTTTGGGGATTAATAAAGTAATTCTTATTCTTATTCTTAAAATCCGTCTAGCTGACGTGACCCAGGCAGACCAAACAACAGGCTTCAGCTTGAGCGGCCGTTTTCCGCTTGGTCCTAGTGCTGACCTGTCTCCATTTAATATAGCGTAACATTGTTTTTGGACGGTAAAAACTGCAGGGGACCAAAACTGCCTTTTGAAAAAGTGCAGGATACATGTCCCCCCCCCCCCATATTACGTCCGTGTATGAACGTACAGTCAGTGTGAGCAGAGACCTGTCGCATCAGAGCATCAGGTCCGTCCCAGCCGGTGTTCTGCCAATTTCTGCTCCCTGCCGAAAAAATGCTACGTTTGGGTTCTGCGCATGCGCACAGTCGATTTTCAAAGTTTGCATCATTTCTTGCACGATGTAAAATGGATAATGGGATGTTGATTATTTGATCCTTCAAAATACACGACCCATGACATGAATGCATTACACTTTGTGAACATTATACGATAAAGAGAAAAAAAAACAACAATTCTATGGCTTTATTTGATATTCATTCAGTCATTCGCCTTTATTTAACCAGGCAGGTCATTAAGAACATTCTTATTTACAATGACGGCCTGGCAAGAGACAAGGACCACTTGGGGGTGAAAGGAAGTGGTTTAGGGAGTAAAACACAGTAAAGTTGTGGCTCTACAAAGGTGGAAAACCTTTAGGTAGCATTTTTTGGCAAAGCTGCAGAAATGGGCAGAAACTGGCTCTCGGCTCTGCGCGTGGCCGCGCGCTCCTGATCGGGATCGCGGATGGAAGCTCAATAATAATATAATAATATAATAAAATAAAATAATTGCAACACGCATTAAAAAACCACAATACAACTTACGTGACGTGACGGCGTGACTCCACATGTTGCTGCAAGTTGCAACAACCCCCCTCCCCCGCCCCGCCCCGCCCCCGGCAGCTTCCAGGAGCTGCGGCTGCGCGTTCCCGCGGTCTGCGCGCACGCGGCCCGCAGACAGCTTCATGCTTCTAATCCAACTCAAAACATTCATTATAAATCGCCTCTTGCACATACAATGCTCAAATCATATTATTTTCAACAATATTTTTACGAAGTTAGAAGTTAATTCGACATTGCATGACAAAGTAAAGATTTATTTCAAAATGAGTTCATATTTTGAATAAAGTCGGTGACAAACTGTCCCAAATATAGAATGGATATCAGAATGGAAGCCTGATTAAATGTATTGATTTTGGGTCAATTTGGACCAAGTATTTGAAAGTTAAAACAACTTTTATGTTCATGGCGAGACACCGAAATTTGACAACCTCTAACAGCGACGCCCTTTGAGAAAAACTTACAGTTTTCTCTGTCAGCCATCGTCAATGTCTTACCTATTTATCTGACCAACTTTGAGATCCATCCGCTCATCTCCCTTTGAGCACAGATGCATACTAGAAGACATAACAATTCCTGGTGCCAACAGGTGGCGCTACAACCGATCCTGAATATTCCACCATAGATGTCTTCAGGCTCAGCCTACAATCATGCACATACGTTTTCGACCACATCAAATCATGTATTGCTGAATTACAGCCAATTGGTGTTTCATGGCGAGCCTTAAAAATGACCCCAAACTTCGCCGGATCACTACGGTCAAGCCCTCTGCTAAAAACGTAAAAGCTTCGCAATTTAGCGTCGGCCATGTGTCTAGATTGTACAAACCAAGTTGTGAGCCAATCTGATAAAATCTCTAGGAGGAGTTCGTTAAAGTACGAGGCCTAGAAATGATCAGAATTCATAAAAAATGACATTTTCTGTTCAAAATGCCGGACTTCCTGTGTAACTTAGAGCATGGGTCCAAGAGACTTTTTTGTAGGGCTTTGTCTGATATAATAGACACATAAAGGACATTGCTGTAAGTCAAACCATATTGTGGGGCTCGTCAAAAACATAAAATAGGTGGCGCTATAGAGCCTAATCCTTTTTGACCCATGCCTGTCGCCCATAAAATACGTAATTTTACGCGACTCTGGAAGCGTGTGCAAAATTTGGTGAGTTTTTGAGCATTTTAAGGCCTCCAAAAAGGCAATTTATTTACGGCGAGAATAATAATAATAATAATAATTAAAGCTGCAAGCAGCGATGAACGGGCCCTCGCACTCACGGCCACCGCCCCCCATAAGCATATCAGAAATGACACCACCCACGACTTCCTATGTCAAACCATTCAAAAGTTATAGCAGAAAAAAGGGACAACCAATCAGAAGAAGGGGCGGGGCTAATTCAGGCCAATGAAGGTCAAGGACTCCATACAGAGTCTGATGACACCACCCACGACTCTCTATGTCAAAGCATTCCAAAGTTATAGCAGAAAATCGGGACAACCAATCAGAAGAAGGGGCGGGGCTAATTTTCGCCAATTATGGTCAAGGACTCAATACCGAGTCCCATGACACCACCCACGACTCTTTATGTCAAACCTTTCAAAAGTTATGGCAGAGAAAAGTATTCTAGTGGGCGCTGTTGAGCCGTTAGGCCACGCCCATTAATGCAAACCATGAAATATCAAATGTATCGACAGGCCTGGCTTTTCTTTAAGTTGCGACATGATACAGGTGTGTACCGATTTTTGTTCATGTACGTCAAAGCGTATTGTGGGACTTTAGGCACGAAGTTTTATCTGTATGGACCAATCAGATGAAGTGGGGGCGCGCTTTTTGGCGTCTATCATCGCCACGGTAACGCTTTTGACTGAGAAAAGTTATGCACGTTATTGCAGGATGGAGACGCACATTTTGATGTATAACACACCTGGGTGCACGTTACGGTTCGGGCGAAGAAGCGGCTGAAGGAATGGCATAAATTGCGCCAAAATTACATGATTAATTCAAACTGGCCGACTTCCTGTTGGGTTTCGGCCATGGCACCAGGAGACTTTTCTTTAAGTTGTGCTATGATACGGGTGTGTACCGATAAAGGAAGATAACAAACCTTAACAAACCATGGTTTACTATAGAACTTAGCAAATCTGCTTTAAAGAAAAACAAGCTTCATAAAAGGCATTTACAAAGTCCTAGTCCTTTAAATTGTGCTACATACAAAAATTATAGGAATAAATACAACCACCTTATTAGAAATAAATAAATGATCTATGGATAATATTGAAAGAATCACTCAACAAGAAAAAAAATCATCTATTCCAGCCCAGTCTACATTTCAGGATGGTGCATAAGATAACAGAGCATACACAAATTGCTAATAAATTCAATGATTTCTTTATAAATGTGGTTCCACGTCTTGCAAAACATATTGAAAATGTTCATGGTTCTCCTTCTAACTATAAATGAAGGTTATCCCTCTTTAAAGGGGACCTATTATGAAAAACATAGGAACATACAATGACATAGTTATGCTGATTCTTTAATATTTGTCTTTAAATTTGTCTCAAATCTTAACTGTCTGCTGTTTCTCATCATTTGGGCCGACCACCCGTCATGGTAACCAACGAATGGCAATTTTGTAACAAATTCAAAATTTAATGTCTATCAGTTTTGGTTCAAATATAAATCATTGGTATAGTATGCATAAATGGCTTTATGAGGGTGACACTTCCATTATAGATAAAATGTATTTCAAAATGGTTTTCAAAAATGAAAGGACATATGAGTCTATCTTTCTTGAAAAGTTAATTTAATTACTGATACTTATCAAAATATAAATTTTGTTAAGGAAATCTATTAATTTTGAGATAAATAACTCAAAGGCCTTATACATCATTGACCCTCAACTGTGATTCAGGCTTAAAGCTCCCCTCCTACACGTCATTCAGGCAGCCAATCAGCACAGAGCCTCATTAACATAGCCCCCCCTCCCCTCAGAATCCCTCATAGAGAAGGTTAGAAACGGTAAAAATAAAGACATGGCCCAGAGGCTGAATTTCTCATTTATGTAGAAAAAACATTCAAAAGCTTTTTTTTAAGACATTCAATGCCTGTTTAAAATATACATTAAATGCCATAATAGGTCACCTTTAAATAATGTTTAAGCAAATGAAGCAATTCTCGCCAAATACAGTAAATTCCAGTTGTCCCTGAACGCACCAGGAGGATAATCGGTCAAATTTAGAATTCCGACCGGTCCCTGAATGCACCTCCTCCGCGGCGCTGCGCGGTCCCGACCAGATCTCGGCTGAAAGCCGATAATAATATAATACAATTGCAAAGCTGCTGTGAAATAAGGTGTAATACATGCACTGTAATTATTTTCTGTATAAAAATTGAATTTAAAAAGACGGGTTTGACTCAAAATCAGTGTGGTTTTATTTAAGTGGTCTCTGTGTCGGTAGAGAAATAAAAAAAGCGAGCTGCATGTCGGCAGTTTTACTGGGGGGATGATTTGGACCGTTTTTATTTCAGGGGGGGATGCCATCCCCCCCTCATCCCCCCTCAACTCCAGTACTGATTATAATAAAGTGTCTTATTAATCAATAATTTTAAAATCTCAATCCTTATTTTCATTTAAAGGCCAGGGCTTATAGGCTACATATTTACACTGTGTAGCCTGAAAGTGAACTGCAACTTACGTGCGGACGCATCTTTGCTGACATTTGGCCGTGTCTTCCTCCAGCGCCTTTTTTTTCTCTCTCCCTCTCGGTGCCGCCTTTCCTCTTTTTCTTTTTTACCCGGCTGGGTGTGCATTATTTGCCTCTGGACTCGTCTCCCGGTCCACTCGCGCACACGCACACGCACACGCGGCGACGGCGCGCTGTCTGTTCAGTGATACTGTTGGGGCGGGTGTTAATTTGAAACAAACCAACTATCTTGCCCAACTCACAAGCTACTGGCCTGAGTGGCCTCTGATTCGCCTGGCCTGACTCTCTAACTTAGAAAAAAAGTCAAATAGCCGGCGCTGCGGCGCACCAGCCGCCTGTGTAAAAAAAAAAAAAAAAAAAAAAAAAAGAGAGAGAGACGCAGGCGGCATCCTAGACCGGCGCATCGGGAATACTCCCGGTTCTCCCTATGGCCAGTCCGGGCCTGGTTAGAGTATTACTTGCCGCAAAACTAACTGCGTCTCAACACTGATGCACAGGGAGGTGCGCGCGCATAAGCGCCCCGCCCCCCCGTCCGCAGGAGCGCGCCCCCTCCCCTTTCTCTTCCCCAACTCAGAGCTGCATTTTGCGCGTTCACGTGTGTGACAGTCTGAGACAGGGTGGTAATGATTCATTCGACATAAATATTCATTTAAAATCACGTATTTGAAGGACTTTATTGAAATTCACACAATATTTTCACATTACAGTAAACAATATATTTGCGAAGTCGGATGTTAATTTTGACATTTTATGGCAAAGCCATAGCTTTTTACCTTATTAGTTAATGTTTTTAATTTTTAGAGTGACGAAGTTCTCCGAAAATAATATGTTCCAGTGTATGATTTTTTAGTCCTGTTGTAAGCTATCTGAAACTGCCATTTAATTTTCCTTACACAAAATCTTTGATTTTTAATTAATATTTTTCCAGAAATACAGAGTGACATAAAAATGCCAATTCCTTTCAAATTACGGCCACGATACGCGACACGGTCAACAAGGGACCTACTGACAATCATATGTGTCGTTGCATTAAAGATTGGATGAACGAAACAGCCATTATAGCACATAATTTGATGAAAAATGTATACCTGACCAAAAGGTGGCGCTATGGAGTTCATCCAAGATTGTCATATCCACTTGTTCAGAATGGAAGCCTGATTACATGTATTGATTTTGGGTTGATTCTGATCAATTATGTTTAAGTTACAACAACTTTTATGTTCATGGCGAGACACCGAAATTTGACAACCTCTGACAGCGACGCCCTTTGATAAGAACTTACAGTTTTCTCTGTCAGTCATCGTCAATGCCTTACCTATTATCTCACCAACTTTGAGATCAATAAACTGATCTCGCTTGGAGCACAGATGCATACTACAAGACATGACAATTCCTGGTGCCAACAGGTGGCGCTACAACCGATCCTGAATATTCCACCACATATGTCTTCAGGCTCAGCCTACAATCATGCACATACGTTTTCGACCACATCAAATCATGTTTTGCTGAATTACAGCCAATTGATGTTTGATGGCGAAGCTTAAAAATGACCTCAAACTTCGCCGGATCACTACGGTCACGCCCTCTGGCAGAAACTTAAAAGCTTCGCAATTTAGCGTCGGCCATGTGTCTAGATTGTACAAACCAAGTTGTGAGCCAATTCGATAAAATCTCTAGGAGGAGTTTGTTAAAGTACGAGGCCTAGAAATGATCAGAATTCATGAAAAATGACATTTTCTGTTCAAAATGCCGGACTTCCTGTGTAACTTAGACCATGGGTCCAAAAGACTTTTTTGTAGGTCTTTGTCTAATATAATACACACATAAAGGTCATTGCTGTAAGTCAAACCATATTGTGGGGCTCGTCAAAAAACATAAAATAGGTGGCGCTATAGAGCCCATTCTTGTGGACCCATGCCTGTCGCCCATAAAATACGTAATTTTACGCGACTCTGGAAGCGTGTGCAAAATTTGGTGAGTTTTCCAGCATTTTAAGGCCTCCAAAAAGGCAATTTATTTACGGCGAGAATAATAATAATAATAATAATAATAATT
>NW_026906441.1:0-23000 GCF_033807715.1 Cololabis saira | reverse complement strand
CAGGCTGGCCCCCTGCCGGGTGGGGGTCGTTGGCCTGAAGGGTGAGGGCCTCCTGGCCGCGTGTCCGGCCCGGACCGGGTGGCCGGGGATGGCCTGGGTCGCGGTCCGCCGCCGCGGGATCCCTGGCTGCTTCTTTCCGCGCCGTGGGGGCCCCGCCCGCGGGCCCCCTCGGCCGCCGCCGGGGGGGGGGGGGGGGCCTCGCAGGCGGTGGGTTGCCTCCCTCCTACTTCTCCCCTCTGTGGGGTTGCCGGTGGCCTGGGTTCCGGGCTCTTCCTTGTCGGCCTCTGGTCTCGCGGGTGGCGGGGTGGCTCCCCCCCCTCCCCCACTATAGATACACTTCAGGTGGAGCTTTGTTTGGTTTATTACACACACACACACACACACACACACACACACACACACACACACACACACACACACACACATACACACATATAGTCATTTAGTCACACGCATACACACACACACACACACACACACACACACACATACACACACACACACACACACACACACACACGCATGATCATATACATACACACACACACACATAGACATACACACTGGCTTGTTCACCTGCATGCTGGCTCTCTAGTTTTTGGGTTTAGGTAGCGGTAGCGATAGCTTAGCTCAGACTGCGATCAGATCTCAAGATTTAGGTCGATTGCTGTTCGTGTTTTGGTTGGCTCCGTGCCGGTTTCGTGCTTTGTTTGTGGTTTTTTGTTGCAGATTTCCAGTGCTTGACGTGTGTCTCCGTGTGTTCCTGCTTCCTGGATTGGCAGTGGATGTCGTCACCCCCCCCCCCAAAAAAAAAAACAAAAAAAACACTGGGTTTGTATGTGTATATTTATGTATGTGTACGCATATGTGTGCGTATATATATGTATATATTAAATATAGTAATAATGCACATATATACACTTTTGGTTTCTACCGTCATGGTATCAATCAATAATATGTGTGCAGACAAGGTTAAAAAAAAAAAAAAAAAAAAAAAGTCTTTTGTCTGATGAAACACATCAAAAATGAACACAGATCAGTCCACTGAGCCTCCGATTTGTGATTTTAATGTTATGGTGTCATTTTGAGCCGTATCTCCCAGGATTATTACACTATAATCTAAAGGATTTACATCGTGAGACTTGTAGCATTTACTACAGGTAAATTGTTGGTTTTTTTTTTTTGTAACTTATTTTTTATTCAAATTTTCTTTCAACAATTACAGTGTCAGGGTAAATCAAACATGCATAGTTAAGCACTCATCCTTATATCAGTGTCCTTGTTCAGTAACAATGGTGGTGTCCTCTTCTCGTCTTCTGTAATCAGTCCATTTTTCACATTTATCCTCGAATTGTGCCTCTTGTAGTCTCAGTTTATGTGTAATTTTCTCCATTAAAAAAATCTCTTCCACAGTGCACATCCACTGCTCCTCAGTCGGAGGGTCCACTTTGTACCACATTCTGGTAATTGTTTTTTTACTAGCTGACAGCAATACTTTGACAAGGTACTCATCTTCTTTCTGTATCGTATCTTGTGTTAAGTTCCCCAAGTAAAGTAGCTTACATGATTTTGGTATCTCATACCCTATTATCTTTTGTAAACCCCTCCATATTTTGTCCCAGTATCCCTTCAACTTTTGACAGGACCAGAATATATGTGTATGATCAGCATCCATGTGGCCACATGCTCTCCAGCATGGCTGCTGAGTAGACACCACCCCTTTCCTAATCTTTGGGGTAATAAAAAATCTGGCCATATTCTTCCAGTTAAACTCTCTCCAGATCCTGGAGCTAGTGGACGTGCACTGTGTTTTACAGATATTAAACCACTCTTCCTCTGTTATTTCTTCTTCCAATTCCTTTTCCCATTTTTCTTTGATATAAAAGGAAGAATATTTTCTACATGACATCAAACTTTTATAAAGGGCTGAGATTACTCTGCATTTTTTACCTTCATAAGCTCTCTGAAATACCTCAACAACCTCACTTTCAGTGTCAGTTTTTATCTCTTTCTCATAATAATCCTTTATTTGCAGGTAGCGATATCGTTCATGTTCGTCTAGTCCAAATCTATCCTTCAACTTCTCAAAACTCTGCAGCTTACCCCGTTCAACCATTGTACATATTGCTGTGATCCCTCTACTTGCCCATTGTTTGAACCCTTTATCATTTGTCCCAGGTATAAACCTATCATCAAATGCAAACCAACTCAATTTCTTTATCTCTTTCTCCAGTTTATACCTTTCAACGACGGTATTCCATATTTCAATTGTATTTTTAGTTATTACATTCAAATGGTTACCTATTTTTCCCAATAGGCCTTTATATGCTATCAAGTTTCGTACTTCAACGCCCGCCTGTTCTATCTCAATACTTTTCCATCTTGAAAAATACTCGTTGTTACACCAGTATATCAAAGGTCTGATTTGTGCAGCATAGAAATACTCCTGAAGGTTCGGCAGGGCCATTCCTCCCTTATCTTTAGGTAGCTGCAGAGTTTTGTACCTGGTCCTAGGTTTCTTTCCTCCCCATATAAACCTTGATATCCACCTGTCCCATTCAGTAAACTGCTTTGGTGGGATCTTTACTGGAAGAGATTGAAATAAGTATAAGAGTCTTGGTAGAACATTTATCTTAATTATTTCTATCCTCGAGCTGAAGTCTAGAAAAATAGCAGACCATCTCTCCAAGTCTCTCCGAATATCTTGATTTATTTTAGTGTAATTTGCTTCATATAGCTTGTCTATTCCTTTTGTAACACTTACTCCCAAGTATTTGATCGATTTGGCATTCCAATCGAGTTTATATGTATCCTTTATCTCTTGGGCCGGGGAATAGTTTATTGACAAGATCTGTGTCTTTGTAACATTAATTTTATAACCTGAATATTTTCCGTAATTCTCCAATAGCCTAATTAATTTTGGGAAACTTTCGTTAGGTTGCTTTAAAAAAATCAATATGTCATCCGCAAATAATCCTATCTTATGTTCCTCCCTTCCTATTTTCACCCCTTTGATTTATTCCTCCTGTCTAATCATTTGGGCTAATGGTTCGATAAATAATGCAAATAGACTTGGAGAGAGGCTGCACCCCTGTCTTGTTCCCCTTTCCAAAGTGAAACGTTTTGTCAAACTGCCATTTATTCTGATCCTTGCCATAGGTTCCTGGTATAACGACTTAATACAATTCACAGATTCCTCATTAAATCCAAATTTTCCTAATACATTATATAAAAATACCCAACTCACACTATCAAAAGCCTTCTCCGCATCTATGCTTACCAAAACTGCACTTTCCCCCTTGCTCTGTATATATTCTATAACATGTAAACTTCTTCTTATGTTATCTTGTGTTTGCCTTTCTTTAACAAAACCAGTCTGGTCTTCATCAACCAAATCCTGCATAAATGTCTCTAATCTTTTGGCTATAATTGAGGTGTAAAGTTTATAATCCACATTTAGAAGCGATATGGGTCTGTAGTTACAGCAATATTCTTTGTCTTTGCCTTCCTTTGGAATAATGGAAATAATGGTTTCCTTCCATGAGGGGGGGATCCTGCCTGATCTGAGACTATAATTAAATGAGTCCTGGAGTAGTGGGATTAACTCTTCCTTGAATGTTTTGTAAAAGGAAGCTCCCATTCCATCAGCTCCTGGAGACTTCCCAGATTTTGCCCGGCTAATTGCCTCTTTAATCTCTTCTATTGTAATTTCTGAAGTCAATATTGCATTCTGGTTTGCGCCAATCGTTGGCAAATCCAAGTTGTCTAGCATCTCTGTCAGGTGTTCTTCATCTATAGAAGTGGGTTGTGAATATAAGTTACAATAATATTTCTCAAACACCTTTTCTATTTCTTCTGGTTCACATAGAGTTTTATTGGTCGCAGGATCTTTTATTTTATGTATATTAGTTATTGCTTGTTGTTTCCTAATGCGTCTAGCCATAACTTTTGTGGCTTTAGATCCTCCCTCATAGTAGGTTTGTTTCATAAACCTTGCTTTCCTTTCCACCTCTTCCAACAATATATCATCTATTTTTTTCCTCACATTTTTAATCTGATTCAGTATGTCTGAGTCTTTTGACCGTTTATGTTGCTGTTCCAGTTCTTTTAGTTTTTCAATTTGTTTCTGATATGTCCCCAGTTTAACCTTCTTTAAAAATGCTGTGTAAGAAATCAGCCTCCCTCTAATCACAGCCTTCAGGGCATCCCATAAGATTGTTGGGTCAACTTCCCCATTGTCGTTTTCCTCTCGGTATGTAATTATTTCTCCTCTTATTTCTTTGACTAGTCTTTTATTATTGAGTATGCCTTCGTTGAGTCTCCATATTGTATTTTTCCTCCTGTCTTCCATATGAATTTTCAGATAAACTGCACTGTGATCTGACACATCAGCCACTCCTATTTTACATTCCCTCACTTTGTGTATATCTCCTTTACCCATTAAAAAATAATCAATTCTGGAGTACATAGCGTGTGGAGCTGAATAATGGGTATAATCCCGATCAAGTGGATGAAGTTCTCTCCAAACATCCAGTATATCCATTTCCGACATAATTGTACTCATGTACCTATTAATTTGTTGTTTGTTTCTCTTCGTACTCGTAGTGTCCAACCCATAATTCAATACCACATTGAAATCCCCACCACACACTAATGTCCCCTCTGTTTCTAAATTTATAAGATCAAAAACTTTTTCATAAAATACTTTCCCACTTTCTGGAGGAGCATACACATTGAGCAGTGTCACCAATTGATTCTCTAATTTCCCTTTGACCATAATATATCTTCCCTTCTTGTCACTGATTTCTTTAATCAGTTCAAAGTTTACCATGTTGGAGATCAGTATCATCACACCCCTTTTGTGACTATGCCCAAAGGAACTGGAGAATGAATTCCTGTAACCCAATTTTTTAAACTTTACATGTTCCTCCTGCGATAGGTGAGTTTCTTGGAGGAAAATAACCTGCATTTTCTCTCTCCTAAATTTAGATAAAATTTAATTTCTTTTTTTGATATTGTTCAAGCCGTTAACGTTCAGTGACACCACCATTACATCATTATGTTGCATCGTTTGTTTCCCTTGAAATAGTGCCTAATCCCGCCACTGTATTGTTGTCAACCAACCTTTTTTCATGAACAAAGTATGAACGAACATAAAAACTGAACTCCCCCGCAAAAAAGGACCTCATTCCCCATGGGTCCTGTCTCCCTGTTGGTGGGAGTGGGGGGTAACTTTTCCTGAACAGAAGCCCCCCCCTAGTGGTTAGGGATGGACCTACAATAGGCCTTCCCATACTACCAGATAAGTCCAACAGTCACTAACTTGACAGCTCCCTTCGTCGATTCCCGTGTAAACTTAAACATTAGAGAAGTTTCATTTATTTGAGGAGGGAGGGTGGTATTAAAAATCCCCATTTCAAGTCTTCCTTAATGGTACCCTTTCTATTGTAATAAAAATTAAAAAAAAAAAAATTAAAAAAAAAAAAAAAAAACCTCCAGTTTGCCCATCAGAACAGAAAAAGTCAAAAAAAAAAAAAACACAAGGGTGGATGGGGCACCGTTATCTGTACACTGTTTGGATTAATTTACTCACCCAGCCAGCGTGTGTTCTTCAACTTAAAAAAAAAACAGGAGGCATTTAACTCGTCCGTGGTACCTGGAAACCCCCTCCTTCTCTCTCATTTTCATCATCCCCTCATCATCTTCTAAATCCTTGCAGCTTTCCTCTCGCTCTCTCCGCCGCGTCCTGACCGGCATCCTCGGGTGCGCCGGGTCCTTGGTTTGTCGCCTGCCTTTCTCCGACGCGTTGCCATGGTGAAGCTCTCTGGATCCGCTCCTCCAGCGAGGGCTCGCTGACGCGCTGCTCACCCGTCTCCAGCCCTCTTTTCCGCATATCCCGCGCTGCGTCTTCAGCGCTGTTGTAGATCTTGGGCCCGTCCGACCAGTGAATCCTTATCCTACTCAGAGGTGTCTGGAAGCGTATTTTTTTGTCTTTCAGAGTCTTTTTAATTTCGGAGTAGGATTTACGTTTTTTCAACACCTCGGTGGGGTAGTCGTGATCAAAAAATATCTGCCTCCCCTCAATTAATATTTTCTCTTTCCAGGCTTTAGTAAGAATGCTCTCTTTGGTCTCATATTTGAGAAAATTGACCACAATGGACCTCGGTGACGCGCCGGGTGGTGGCTTTTTTCCGAGACTCCTGTGCGCGCGTTGAATATGGAGCTCGGTTCCCGCCGGTAAGGCGAGCTCCCGGCGGAGGAGCTCCTCCACCAGTTCTTTCACAGACTCGTTGTCCCGTTCAGCCACATTATAAATCCTCAAATTACAGCGTCTGCCGTGTCCCTCCACTTCCGTCAACTTATCTTGAAGTTTTGTTTGCTGTTTTAATAAAGTGAGGATGGCTTCCTTCGCCTCGATGTTCCACTCCTCCAACTGCGCCACCCGCTCCTGCGCCGCAGTGATATCCTTCCTCTGCTCTTGTATTTCTGCGACATTTTGTGCCAATTTTCAGTTAGTTTCATCCTTAAATCCGGCAAACTCTCGCCTCACCTCCTCTTTAAATTCTTCTTTGAATTCTGAGAGGTCTTTTTTCATCTCCCTTTTTAAGTCACGTATCTCTCTCGTAATATCAGCGAGTCCCTCGAGTACCGTGTGGGCCTGTGGGTTGTCGTCATTTTCCCCGCTTGCCGCTTCGTCTTCACAATCGTGTTCTTGGTCTTCGGACAATGCTTTTTTCCTCAAACTTCTCTGTCCTCGTCCCCCGCTCATTGTGCATCAGTTTGGAATTCGTGTTCTCAATATTTTCGTAGTTTGGGGGAAATTATTGTCTAATCGACTCAGGAGCTCTGCTCTATGCTGCCATCTTGCTCCGCGCCCGGAAGTCCCTCCGTAAATTGTTGTTTTAACTAATAAAATCTCACATTTTAAAAATGATGAAATGTCCTTTTACAGAATCAACATTAGAAGATGAAGTGAAACAGAATAATTTGTGCTGAGAAAGCTCACTCTTTCTGTGTCCGACACATCAGCAGATATTGTTGTAAAATAAATGTAATTAAAGCTGCAAGCAGCGATGAACGGGCCCTCGCACTCACGGCCACCGCCCCCATAAGCATATCAGAAATTACACCACCCACGACTTCCTATGTCAAACCATTCAAAAGTTATAGCAGATAATCGGGACAACCAATCAGAAGAAGGGGCGGGGCTAATTCAGGCCAATGAAAGTCAAGGACTCCATACAGAATCTGATGACACCACCCACGACTCTCTATGTCAAACCATTCAAAAGTTATAGCAGAAAATCGGGACAACCAATCAGAAGAAGGGGCGGGGTTAATTTTCACCAATTATGGTCAAGGACTCAATACAGAGTCCCATGACACCACCCACGACTCTTTATGTCAAACCATTCAAAAGTTATGGCAGAGAAAAGTATTCTAAGGGGCGCTGTTGAGCCGTTAGGCCACGCCCATTAATGCAAACCATGAAATATCAAATTTATCGCCAGGCCTGCCTTGCATGCAAAATTTGGTGACTTTTGGGGAACTATCAAATATGGACCAATCAGATGAAGGGGGGCGCACTTTTTGGCGTCGAGTGTTGCCACGGTAACACTTTTGAATGAGAAAAGTAATGCGCGTCGTCGCAAGATGGAGACGCACATTTTGATGTTAAAAAAACCACACAAATTGCTGACAATAAACTTTGCATTGTGCTGGGATCGAACCCACAATCTCTGACACGAAAGACGGTGACATTACCCCTCTGCCACGAATCAGCCTGGCCTTTTTCTGACTGACTGATTAAGGAAAGACCAACATAGCGATATGATGAGTCCCGAATAGTTTTTTCGTAATTTTTAAAATATTTGTAAGATATAAATATTAGTAAAACCCCACTATTTGTTCTTTTGTGAATAGCATGTTCCAGTCTTTACTTCCTAGACACACACACTGCATGGAAGAGAGCGTTTGATTTATTGTTCACGTAACATTACTTTTATTTTTTCACAACCAAACCACGCACTTTATTTATGTCATTTGCACCGGGCAAGGACAAAAAATAAATGATTCCACCAAAATTCCAGAGATTTTTGTGGTTGGCTGACACATTACCAGCATATTTCAAATATGTCAAACCATTCAAAAGTTATAGTCAGAAAATATGGACAACCAATCAGAAGAAGGGGCGGGGCTAATTCAGGCCAATGAAGGTCAAGGACTCCATAAAGAATCTGATGACACCACCCACGACTCTATGTCAAACCATTCCAAGGTTATAGCAGGAAATCGGGACAACTAATCAGAATAAGGGGCGGGGCTAATTAAGGCCAACAAAGCTTAAGGACTCATTACAGAGTCCCATGACACCACCCACGACTTCCTATGTCAAACCATTCAAAAGTTATAGCAGAAAATCGGGACAACCAATCAGAATAAGGGGCGGGGCTAATTAAGGCCAACGAAGCTTAAGGACTCATTACAGAGTCCCATGCCACCACCCACGACTTCCTATGTCAAACCATTCAAAAGTTATAGCATAAAAAAGGGACAACCAATCAGAAGAAGGGGCGGGGCTAATTCAGGCCAATGAAGGTCAAGGGCTCCATAAAGAATCTGATGACATCACCCACGACTCTCTATGTCAAACCATTCCAAAGTTATAGCAGAAAATCGGGACAACCAATCAGAAGAAGGGGCGGGGCTAATTAAGGCCAACGAAGCTTGAGGACTCATTACAGAGTCCCATGACACCACCCACAACTTCCTATGTCAAACCATTCAAAAGTTATGGCAGATAAAAGTATTCTAGGGGGCGCTGTTGAGCCGTTAGGCCACGCCCATTAATGCAAACCATGAAATATCAAATTTATCGCCAAGTCTGGCTTGCATGCAAAATTTGGTGACTTTTGGAGAACTATCAAATATGGACCAATCACATGAAGGGGGGGGCGCGCCTTTTGGCGTCTAGCGTCACCACGGTAACACTTTTGAAAGAGAAAAGTAATGCGTGGTGTCGCAGGATGTAGACGCACATTTTGATGTATAACACACCTGGGTGCACGTTACGGTTCGGGCTGAATTAACTGCCGAAGGAATGGCATAAATTTCGCCAAAATGACACGATTAATTCAAAATGGCCGACATCCTGTTCGGTTTCGGGCATGGCTCCAAGAGACTTTTCTTTAAGTTGTGCCATGATACAGGTGTGTAGCGATTTTCGTGCATGTACATCAAACCGTATTGTGGGGCTTGAGGCACAAAGTTTTCCGGGGGGCGCTGTTGAGCCATTTTGCCACGCCCATTAATGCAAACCATGAAATATCAAATTTATCGGCAGGCCTGGCTTGCATGCCAAATTTGGTGCCTTTTGGGGAACTATCAAATATGGACCAATCAGATGAAGGGGGGGTGCGCTTGTTGGCGTCTAGCGTCGCCACGGTGACACTTTTGAAAGAGAAAAGTAATGCGTGTAGTTGCAGGGTGGAGACGCACATTTTGATGTATAACACACCTGGATGCACATTACGGTTCGGGCTGAATTAACTCTCGAAGGAATGGCATATATTGCTCCAAAATTACGCAATTAATTCAGAATGTTCAAAATGGCCGACTTCCTGTTCCGTTTCGGCCATAGCGCCAAGAGACTTTTCTTTAAGTTGCGACATGATACAGGAGTGTACCGATTTTCGTTCATGTACGTCAAAGCGTATTATGGGGCTTGAGGCGCAAAGTTTTTTCTGTCTGAACCAACCAGATGAAGGGTCGGCGCGCTTTTTGGCGTCTAGCGTCGCCACGGTAACGCTTTCGAAAGAGAAAAGTAATGCGTGTGGTCGCAGGAGGGAGACGCACATTTTGATGTATAACACACGTGGGTGCACGTTACGGTTCGGGCTGAATTAACTGCCGAAGGAATGGCATAAATTGCGCCAAAGTGACACGATTAATTCAAAATGGCCGACTTCCTGTTCGGTTTCGGGCATGACGCCAAGAGACTTTTCTTTAAGTTGTCCCATGATACAGGTGTGTACCGATTTTCGTGCATGTACGTCAAACCGTATCGTGGGGCTTGAGGCACAAAGTTTTTAAGGGGGCGCTGTTGAGCCATTTTGCCACGCCCATTAATGCAAACCTTTAAATATCAAATTTTTCGCCAGGCCTGACTAGGGTGCAAAATTTGGTGACTTTTTGGGCATGTTAAGGGGGGCAAAAAGGCCTTCACTTTGTCAGGAAAATAATAATAATAATAATTAAAGCTGCAAGCAGCGATGAACGGGCCCTCGCACTCACGGCCACCGCCCCCCATAAGCGTATCAGAAATGACACCACCCACGACTCTCTATGTCAAACCATTCAAAAGTTATAGCAGAAAATAGGGACAACCAATCAGAAGGAGGGGCGTGGCTAATTCTGGCCAATGAAGGTCAAGGACTCCATACAGAATCTGATGACACCACCCACGACTCTCTATGTCAAACCATTCCAAAGTTATAGCAGAAAATCGGGACAACCAATCAGAAAAAGGGGCGGGGCTAATTAAGGCCAACGAAGCTTAAGGACTCATTACAGAGTCCCATGACACCACCCACAACTTCCTATGTCAAACAATTAAAAAGTTATAGCAGAAAAAAGGGACAACCAATCAGAAGAAGGAGCGGGGCTAATTCAGGCCAACGAAGCTTAAGGACTCATTACAGAGTCCCATGACACCACCCACAACTTCCTATGTCAAACCATTCAAAAGTTATGGCAGAGAAAAGTATTCTAGGGGGCGCTGTTGAGCCGTTAGGCCACGCCCATTAATGCAAACCATGAAATATCAAATTTATCGCCAAGTCTGGCTTGCATGCAAAATTTGGTGACTTTTGGAGAACTATCAAATATGGACCAATCAGATGAAGGGGGGGTGCACTTGTTGGCGTCTAGCGTCGCCACGGTAACGCTTTTGAAAGAGAAAAGTAATGCGTGGTGTTGCAGGATGGAGACGCACATTTTGATGTATAACACACCTGGGTGCACGTTACGGTTCGGGCTGAATTAACTGCCGAAGGAATGGCATAAATTTCGCCAAAATGACACAATTTATTCAAAATGGCCGACATCCTGTTCGGTTTCGGCCATGGCTCCAAGAGACTTTTCTTTAAGTTTTTCCATAATACAGGTGTGTAGCGATTTTCGTGCATGTACGTCAAACCGTATTGTGGGGCTTGAGGCACAAAGTTTTCCGGGGGGCGCTGTTGAGCCATTTTGCCACGCCCATTAATGCAAACCATGAAATATCAAATTTATCGCCAGGCCTGGCTTGCATGCCAAGTTTGGTGCCTTTTGGGGAACTATCAAATATGGACCAATCAGATGAAGGGGGGGTGCGCTTGTTGGCGTGTAGCGTCGCCACGGTAACACTTTTGAAAGAGAAAAGTAATGCGTGTAGTCGCAGGATGGAGACGCACATTTTGATGTATAACACATCTGGGTTCACGATACGGTTCGGGCTGAATTAACTCTCGAAGGAATGGCATAAATTGCGCCAAAGTGACACGATTAATTCAAAATGGCCGACTTCCTGTTCGGTTTCGGGCATGACGCCAAGAGACTTTTCTTTAAGTTGTCCCATGATACAGGTGTGTACCGATTTTCGTGCATGTACGTCAAACCGTATCGTGGGGCTTGAGGCACAAAGTTTTCAAGGGGGCGCTGTTGAGCCATTTTGCCACGCCCATTAATGCAAACCATTAAATATAAAATTTTTCGCCAGGCCTGACTTGGGTGCAAAATTTGGTGACTTTTTGGGCATGTTAAGGGGGGCAAAAAGGCCATCACTTTGTCAGAAGAAAAATAATAATTAAAGCTGCAAGCAGCGATGAACGGGCCCTCGCACTCACGGCCACCGCCCCCCATAAGCGTATCAGAAATGACACCACCCACGACTCTCTATGTCAAACCATTCAAAAGTTATAGCAGAAAATAGGGACAACCAATCAGAAGGAGGGGCGTGGCTAATTCTGGCCAATGAAGGTCAAGGACTCCATACAGAATCTGATGACACCACCCACGACTCTCTATGTCAAACCATTCCAAAGTTATAGCAGAAAATCGGGACAACCAATCAGAAAAAGGGGCGGGGCTAATTAAGGCCAACGAAGCTTAAGGACTCATTACAGAGTCCCATGACACCACCCACAACTTCCTATGTCAAACAATTAAAAAGTTATAGCAGAAAAAAGGGACAACCAATCAGAAGAAGGAGCGGGGCTAATTCAGGCCAACGAAGCTTAAGGACTCATTACAGAGTCCCATGACACCACCCACAACTTCCTATGTCAAACCATTCAAAAGTTATGGCAGAGAAAAGTATTCTAGGGGGCGCTGTTGAGCCGTTAGGCCACGCCCATTAATGCAAACCATGAAATATCAAATTTATCGCCAAGTCTGGCTTGCATGCAAAATTTGGTGACTTTTGGAGAACTATCAAATATGGACCAATCAGATGAAGGGGGGGTGCACTTGTTGGCGTCTAGCGTCGCCACGGTAACGCTTTTGAAAGAGAAAAGTAATGCGTGGTGTTGCAGGATGGAGACGCACATTTTGATGTATAACACACCTGGGTGCACGTTACGGTTCGGGCTGAATTAACTGCCGAAGGAATGGCATAAATTTCGCCAAAATGACACAATTTATTCAAAATGGCCGACATCCTGTTCGGTTTCGGCCATGGCTCCAAGAGACTTTTCTTTAAGTTTTTCCATAATACAGGTGTGTAGCGATTTTCGTGCATGTACGTCAAACCGTATTGTGGGGCTTGAGGCACAAAGTTTTCCGGGGGGCGCTGTTGAGCCATTTTGCCACGCCCATTAATGCAAACCATGAAATATCAAATTTATCGCCAGGCCTGGCTTGCATGCCAAGTTTGGTGCCTTTTGGGGAACTATCAAATATGGACCAATCAGATGAAGGGGGGGTGCGCTTGTTGGCGTCTAGCGTCGCCACGGTAACACTTTTGAAAGAGAAAAGTAATGCGTGTAGTCGCAGGATGGAGACGCACATTTTGATGTATAACACATCTGGGTTCACGATACGGTTCGGGCTGAATTAACTCTCGAAGGAATGGCATAAATTGCGCCAAAGTGACACGATTAATTCAAAATGGCCGACTTCCTGTTCGGTTTCGGGCATGACGCCAAGAGACTTTTCTTTAAGTTGTCCCATGATACAGGTGTGTACCGATTTTCGTGCATGTACGTCAAACCGTATCGTGGGGCTTGAGGCACAAAGTTTTCAAGGGGGCGCTGTTGAGCCATTTTGCCACGCCCATTAATGCAAACCATTAAATATAAAATTTTTCGCCAGGCCTGACTTGGGTGCAAAATTTGGTGACTTTTTGGGCATGTTAAGGGGGGCAAAAAGGCCATCACTTTGTCAGAAGAAAAATAATAATAATTAAAGCTGCAAGCAGCGATGAACGGGCCCTCGCACTCACGTCCACCGCCCCCCATAAGCATATCAGAAATGACAGCACCCACGACTTCCTATGTCAAACCATTCAAAAGTTATAGCAGAAAAAAGGGACAACCAATCAGAAGAAGGGGCGGGGCTAGTTCAGGCCAATGAAGATCAAGGACTCTATACAGAATCTGATGACACCACCCACTACTCTCTATGTCAAAACATTCAAAAGTTATAGCAGGAAATAGGGACAACCAATCAGAAGAAGGGGCGGGGCTAATTCAGGCCAATGAAGGTCAAGGACTCCATACAGAATCTTATGACACCACCCACGACTCTCTATGTCAAACCATTCCAAAGTTATAGCAGAAAATCGGGACAACCAATCAGAAGAAGGGGCGGGGCTAATTAAGGCCAACGAAGCTTAAGAACTCATTACAGGGTCCCATGATACCACCCATGACTTCCTATGTCAAACCATTCAAAATTTATAGCAGAAAAAAGGGACAACCAATCAGAAGAAGGGGCGGGGCTAATTCTGGCCAATGAAGGTCAAGGACTCCATAAAGAATCTGATGACACTACCCACGACTCTCTATATCAAACCATTCCAAAGTTATAGCAGAAAATCGGGACAACCAATCAGAAGAAGGGGCGGGGCTAATTAAGGCCAACGAAGGTCAAGGACTCCATAAAGAATCTGATGACACCACCCAGGACTCTCTATGTCAAACCATTCCAATGTTATAGCAGAAAATCGGGACAATCAATCAGAAGAAGGGGCGGGGCTAATTAAGGCCAACGAAGCTTAAGGACTCATTACAGAGTCCCATGACACCACCCACAACTTCCTATGTCAAACCATTCAAAAGTTATGGCAGATAAAAGTTTTCTAGGGGGCGCTGTTGAGCCGTTAGGCCACGCCCATTAATGCAAACCATGAAATATCAAATTTATCGCCAATTCTGGCTTGCATGCAAAATTTTGTGACTTTCGGAGAACTATCAAATATGGACCAATCACATGAAGGGGGGGGCGCGCCTTTTGGCGTCTAGCGTCGCCACGGTAACACTTTTGAAAGAGAAAAGTAATGCGTGTAGTCGCAGGATGTAGACGCACATTTTGATGTATAACACACCTGCGTGCACGTTACGGTTCGGGCTGAATTAACTGCCGAAGGAATGGCATAAATTTCGCCAAAATGACACAATTTATTCAAAATGGCCGACATCCTGTTCGGTTTCGGCCATGGCTCCAAGAGACTTTTCTTTAAGTTGTGCCATGATACAGGTGTGTAGCGATTTTCGTGCATGTACGTCAAACCGTATTGTGGGGCTTGAGGCACAAAGTTTTCCGGGGGGCGCTGTTGAGCCATTTTGCCACGCCCATTAATGCAAACCATGAAATATCAAATTTATCGCCAGGCCTGGCTTGCATGCCAAATTTGGTGCCTTTTGGGGAACTATCAAATATGGACCAATCAGATGAAGGGGGGGTGCGCTTGTTGGCTTCTAGCGTCGCCACGGTAACACTTTTGAAAGAGAAAAGTAATGCGTGTAGTCGCAGGATAGAGACGCACATTTTGATGTATAACACATCTGGGTTCACAATACGGTTCGGGCTGAATTAACTGTCGAAGGAATGGCATATATTGCTCCAAAATTACGCAATTAATTCAGAATGTTCAAAATGGCCGACTTCCTGTTCGGTTTCGGCCATGGCGCCAAGAGACTTTTCTTTTAGTTGCGACATGATACAGGAGTGTACCAATTTTCGTTCATGTACGTCAAACCATATTATGGGGCTTGAGGCGCAAAGTTATTTCTGTCTGAACCAACCAGATGACGGGTGGGCGCGCTTTTTGGCGTCTAGCGTCGCCACGGTAACGCTTTTGAAAGAGAAAAGTAATGCGTGTGGTCGCAGGAGGGAGACGCACATTTTGATGTATAATACACCTGGGTGCACGTTACGGTTCGGGCTGAATTAACTGCCGAAGGAATGGCATAAATTGCGCCAAAGTGACACGATTAATTCAAAATGGCCGACTTCCTGTTCGGTTTCGGGCATGACGGCAAGAGACTTTTCTTTAAGTTGTCCCATGATACAGGTGTGTAGCGATTTTCGTGCATGTACGTCAAACCGTATCGTGGGGCTTGAGGCACAAAGTTTTCAAGGGGGCGCTGTTGAGCCATTTTGCCACGCCCATTAATGCAAACCATTAAATATCAAATTTTTCGCCAGGCCTGACTTGGGTGCAAAATTTGGTGACTTTTTGGGCATGTTAAGGGGGGCAAAAAGGCCATCACTTTGTCAGAAGAAAAATAATAATAATAATTAAAGCTGCAAGCAGCGATGAACGGGCCCTCGCACTCACGGCCACCGCCCCCCATAAGCATATCAGAAAAGACACCACCCACGACTTCCTATGGTCAAACCATTCAAAAGTTATAGCAGAAAAAAGGGACAACCAATCAGAAGAAGGGGCGGGGCTAATTCAGGCCAATGAAGGTCAAGGACTCCATACAGAATCTGATGACACCACCCACGACTCTCTATGTCAAACCATTCCAAAGTTATAGCAGAAAAAAGGGACAACCAATCAGAAGAAGGGGCGGGGCTAATTCTGGCCAATGAAGGTCAAGGACTCCATAAAGAATCTGATGACACCACCCACAACTTCCTATGTCAAACCATTCAAAAGTTATGGCAGATAAAAGTATTCTAGGGGGCGCTGTTGAGCCATTTTGCCACGCCCATTAATGCAAACCATGAAATATCAAATTTATCGCCAGGCCTGGCTTGCACGCCACATTTGGTGCCTTTTGGGGAACTATCAAATATGGACCAATCAGATGAAGGGGGGGTGCGCTTGTTGGCTTCTAGCGTCGCCAGGGTAACACTTTTGAAAGAGAAAAGTAATGCGTGTAGTCGCATGATGGAGACGCACATTTTGATGTATAACACATCTGGGTTCACAATACGGTTCGGGCTGAATTAACTCTCGAAGGAATGGCATATATTGCTCCAACATTACGCAATTAATTCAGAATGTTCAAAATGGCCGACTTCTTGTTCGGTTTCGGCCATGGCGCCAAGAGACTTTTCTTTTAGTTGCGACATGATACAGGAGTGTACCAATTTTCGTTCATGTACGTCAAACCGTATTATGGGGCTTGAGGCGCAAAGTTTTTTCTGTCTGAACCAACCAGATGAAGGGTGGGCGCGCTTTTTGGCATCTAGCGTCGCCACGGTAACGCTTTTGAAAGAGAAAAGTAATGCGTGTGGTCGCAGGAGGGAGACGCACATTTTGATGTATAATACACCTGGGTACACGTTACGGTTCGGGCTGAATTAACTGCCGAAGGAATGGCATAAATTGCGCCAAAATGACACGATTAATTCAAAATGGCCGACTTCCTGTTCGGTTTCGGGCATGACGGCAAGAGACTTTTCTTTAAGTTGTCCCATGATACAGGTGTGTACCGATTTTCGTGCATGTACGTCAAATCGTATCGTGGGGCTTGAGGCACAAAGTTTTCAAGGGGGCGCTGTTGAGCCATTTTGCCACGCCCATTAATGCAAACCATTAAATATCAAATTTTTCGCCAGGCCTGACTTGGGTGCAAAATTTGGTGACTTTTTGGGCATGTTAAGGGGGGCAAAAAGGCCATCACTTTGTCAGAAGAAAAAAAAAAAAAATAATTAAAGCTGCAAGCAGCAATGAACGGGCCCTCGCACTCACGTCAACCGCCCCCCATAAGCATATCAGAAATGACACCACCCACGACTTCCTATGTCAAACCCTTCAAAAGTTATAGCAGAAAAAAGGGACGACCAGTCAGAAGAAGGGGCGGGGCTAATTCAGGGCAAAGAAGATCAAGGACTCATTACAGAGTCCCATGACACCACCCACGACTCTCTATGTCAAAACATTCAAAAGTTATAGCAGAAAATAGGGACAACCAATCAGAAAAAGGGACTGGGCTAATTGTCACCAATTATGGTCAAGGACTCAATGCCGAGTCCCATGACACCACCCACGACTCTCTATGTCAAACCTTTCAAAAGTTATGGCAGAAAAAAGTATTCTAGGGGGCGCTGTTGAGCCGTGAGGACACGCCCATTAATGCAAACCATGAAAAAAAAAATCAGATCACTCAAATGAACGACGATCATACAGTACAGCTGTATCTCATGGTCCAGAATGTATGATATTATATTAATCTATTATACCATATTATATTACATGTTGTTATTTCATATTAGCGTACCCAGTAATATAGCATATTGTATTATTGCATTGTATGTTGCTTCATTTCATATATTTTTGACTGTATTATATTGTAAAATTATATATCATAGCGATTGCATTATTATATAATTTCAATTTATAACACTAATATACAATTCCTCACACACACACTCCTTCCAAATGTTTCTTTTTTTTCTCCATTATGACAATTCTATGCTGTCATCCGTTATGTTTTTTGTTTTTAAGCTTGTTATGTCTGTTATTCAAATATATTAATACATTCATTAATATGCTATACTGTATTTTGTATTGTGTATATTGTGTGTGTGTGTGTGTGTGTATATATATATATATATATATATATATATATATATATATATATATATATATATAATGTATGTGTGTGTGTGTGTGTGTGTGTGTGTGTGTATACCTGAAGTGTGACTACCTGCAGAACGTATTTTAGCATGAAAGCTTGCATATTTAACGTACATCAAGCATCCTGTATCATAGCTACATGTCTGCCGTTTGTAACAAAGCAAACCGCGTGAAAATCGGTTGAAAATCAAGTGAGTTATAGTTATTTTACTTATGCAGACACCTCCTTCCACAATAGAAGTGAACGCTCTAGAGTTAAAGCGATACCGATCCAAGATGGCGGCCACGCCCGACGTTCTCAGGCAGTCAATGCGGCGCCTCGACCAAGATGGCGGCCGCGCTGAACATCAGCCCCTCCCCCCGCGGGAGCTGCGCGCGCAAACTCCACTCAAATTCAAAAGTTATGGCAGAAAATCGGGACAACCAATCAGAAGAAGGGGAAAGAGAAAAGTAATGTGCGTCGTCACAGGACAGAGACGAACATTTTGATGTAAAAAAAACACAAAAATTGCTGACAAAAATTTTGGCATATCAAGCCAGGCTAGAACTCTCGACCTCTGGCAGCAAAGACCGCAATAATCTGGCTGAGCTAAGTCTCAGCTATTCCTCTTATTTGACCTACTGGCTTAGGACAGACCAACATAGCGATAAAATGTCTGGAACTTTTTTTTCCTAATTTTTTAAATATTTGTAAGTTATAAATATTAGTAAAACCCTACTATTTAAATTATTACTTTTTCTGTAACCATTCTGCCAAGGTTGTAACCGGGCTGACCTGGGAATATTTCTGAAGTCACCACATTACAGGGAGCTGATTGGTCGGGGGGCGGGGCCGTCATCACCCTACTCGCCACTGATTGGTCGGGGGGCGGGGCCGTCATCACCCTACTCGCCACTGATTGGTCGGGGGGCGGGGCCGCCATCACCCTACTCGCCACTGATTGGTCAGGGGGCTGGGCCGGCAGACGTTTGAATCAGGAAGCGGGAGTCAGCGCGAGAGCGACTGGCGGCTCGCGGCAATTTTATTATAAAAAAAGGACAACCAATCAGAAGAAGGGGCGGGGCTAATTCAGGCCAATGAAGTTCAAGGACTCCATAAAGAATCTGATGACACCACCCACGACTCTCTATGTCAAACCATTCAAAAGTTATAGCAGAAAATCGGGACAACCAATCAGAAGAAGGGGCGGGGCTAATTAAGGCCAACGAAGCTTAAGGACTCATTACAGAGTCCCATGACACCACCCACGACTCTCTATGTGAAACCATTCAAAAGTTATGGCAGAGAAAAGTATTCTAGGGGGCGCTGTTGAGCCGTTAGGCCACGCCCATTAATGCAAACCATGAAATATCACATTTATCGCCAGGCCTGGCTTGCATGCAAATTTTGGTGACTTTTGGAGAACTATCAAATATGGACCAATCAGATGAAGGGTGGGTGCGCTTTTTCGCGTCTAGCGTCGCCACGGTAACACTTTTGAAAGAGAAAAGTAATGCGTGGTGTCGCACGATGGAGACGCACATTTTGGTGTATAACACACCTGGGTGCACGTTACGGTTCGGGCTGAATTAACTGCCGAAGGAATGGCATAAATTGTGCCAAAATTACACAATTAATTCAAAATGGCTGACTTCCTGTTCGGTTTCGGCCATGGCGCCAAGAGACTTTTCTTTAAGTTGTGCCATGATACAGGTGTGTAGCGATTTTCGTGCATGTACGTCAAACCGTATTGTGGGGCTTGAGGCACAAAGTTTTCAAGGGGGCGCTGTTGAGCCATTTTTCCACGCCCATTAATGCAAACCATTAAATACCAAATTTTTCACCAGGCCTGGCTTGGGTGCAAAATTTGGTGCCTTTTGGGGAACTATCAAATATGGACCAATCAGATGAAGGGGGGGTGCGCTTGTTGGCGTCTAGCGTCGCCACGGTAACACTTTGGAAAGAGAAAAGTAATGCGTGTAGTCGCAGGATGGAGACGCACATTTTGATGTATAACACATCTGGGTTCACGATACGGTTCGAGCTGAATTAACTCTCGAAGGAATGGCATATATTGCTCCAAAATTACGCAATTAATTCAGAATGTTCATAATGGCCGACTTCCTGTTCGGTTTCGGCCATGGCGCCAAGAGACTTTTCTTTTAGTTGCGACATGATACAGGAGTGTGCCGACTTTCGTTCATGTACGTCAAACCGTATTATGGGGCTTGAGGCGCAAAGTTTTTTCTGTCTGAACCAACCAGATGAAGGGTGGGCGCGCTTTTTGGCGTCTAGCGTCGCCACGGTAACGCTTTTGAAAGAGAAAAGTAATGCGGGTGGTCGCAGGAGGGAGACGCACATTTTGATGTATAACACACCTGGGTGCACGTTACGGTTCGGGCTGAATTAACTTTCGAAGGAATGGCATAAATTTCGCCAAAATGACGCGACTAATTCAAAATGGCCGACTTCCTGTTCGGTTTCGGGCATGACGCCAAGAGACTTTTCTTTAAGTTGTCCCATGATACAGGTGTGTACCGACTTTCGTGCATGTACGTCAAACCGTATCGTGGGGCTTGAGGCACAAAGTTTTCAAGGGGGCGCTGTTGAGCCATTTTGCCACGCCCATTAATGCAAACCATTAAATATCAAATTTTTCGCCAGGCCTGGCTTGCATGCAAAATTTGGTGACTTTTTGGGCATGTTAAGGGGGGCAAAAAGGCCTTCACTTTGTCAGGAAAATAATAATAATAATAATAATAATAATAATAAAAATTCCTGCAAATACAATAGGGCCTTCGCACTGCAAGTGCTCGGGCCCTAAAAATTCCTGCAAATACAATAGGGCCTTCGCACTGAAGGCGCTCGGGCCCTAATAATAAAAATTCCTGCAAATACAATAGGGCCTTCGCACTGCAAGTGCTCGGGCCCTAATAATAATAAAAATTCCTGCAAATACAATAGGGCCTTCGCACTGCAAGTGCTCGGGCCCTAATAAAAATTCCTGCAAATACAATAGGGCCTTCGCACTGCAAGTGCTCGGGCCCTAATTATCAAGCTGCAAATCAAGAGCATACTGATCTGAAACACTGACGAGGAAAAGCACACATTACTACCTCTAAAAGCTTCTCATCTTTTCAGAGGGACACTAAATAACTCAAATCCAACAAGAATAGTGACCTGACAGCTCATGTTTTGGACATGAATGTTTTGGCAGACGGGCTTCAAGCAGGAAAATGTTCTTTTAAAAGTTTGATGTTGGCTCCCTCTGATGGTTTTCTATGAACACTGCAAACACACAGATCTGACACACGATCGTCAATCCTGGAATGAGAATAAAGACGTTTCCAGAGGAGTCAGGGGTCCGTGGGCCACAGAGATTAAAGTCAGGAGGTGTTGGTCTTTTGTGGATTCTTCGTTCAGGTTTTACTGTAAAAAATGGTGGAAACGGTTGAGAACAGGTGTTATTTTGTTCCAGTGTCCTGCTCAGATTCTGTTTCACCACCATCCTGCCCTTGTAATTATTTTCTGAACATAGAGCCTCCAATTTGTGATTTTAATGTTATGGTGTCATTTTGAGCCGTATCTCCCAGGGATTATTACAATATAATCTAAAGGATTTACATCACGAGACATGTGGCACTTACTACAGGTAAATATTGGTAGCTATGTGTTCGGTTACACATCTATTAGCTGTGGACCAGTATCAGAAGGTTGTAGACACGACGACAGAGCCTTAAGAAATGTCCGGAGAGAAAGAAACCAAACAATAACTGTTGAAGTTTAAAATGTATTGAACAACTGCAAAGCAGCTTTTACAAGCCCTGCCTATCTGAAGCCGCTTCCTGCAGGCACGAGCGCGTAGGGCCCCAAAATAAATGAAAGAAAAGATCATTGAAATAAAAGTGTTCCCTTTATGGGATTCTTCCAAAGAAATTATGTTAAAAAACATACTCATTTCAGTCATTCAACTGTTGTTTCATGTGTAACTAATAGGTTAGTTACACAATATCCTCTATACAATACAATATACAATATCCTGAACGTGTAAAATTAATCAATTTACATCCCACAAGGTATTTTAGTGCAAATAAAGAGCATCCTCTTTGGATCCAAAGAGGATCCAGTGTTTGCTGCTCTGCACTATCTTTGTTACACTTGTATCTGACATGGCCTGTTCAAGATGTGTAAAAATCCTAAAAATTAATGTATGATCAATAAATAAAAAGTAAAACATATAAATTAACATAATTTAATTTATCTTAAGACTCTTCTAATAATTAACCTGACAGAATTACCTTCATCCTCCTGGATATATTTCAGTCTAGTCTAGGTTTCGTGTGTGACCAACTCTTGCATGAGGCTGCAGAAGTGATGCAGTATCCTGGATGAGCGTCTTCAGAGTAAATAGCTCACAGTACTCCCCCTTTCCCTGTCCCAACATATCCTGTAAAAGAAATAATGAAAACCCAACTGAAGAATGTCCACTAAACTCTGCATGTAATGAACTAGAACCAAGATCATCCAGTTTAAGATGTATACCAAGTGTTCTGTTCTCATATAGCTTTCTACATTCACAGCAGGTCCTACTTATACTTAGTTTATACTTAGTTTATACTTGGTTCATACTTGGTTCATACTTAGTTTATTTGGTGGTATATTTCAGTGCATTGGGGAGCTTTTGAACAGAATAGTCAGAGTAGCATTAAAATGAGGGGGCAACAAGGGGGACAAGGCTCTGTAGTGGGGGGCAGCTGCCCCCCTTTCCCTCCTGTAGATCCACCCCTGGTTCATTAAGATACCACTTGCAGGTTACTTCAGATTAAAAATGAAGTCTCAGTTTGCAGAGACTTTTTTTTAAGTTTTTCACTTTTCTTGTAAAAAACCCTCAAATATTGAAAAGCAGAAAAAATTCTGAATACACTTCTGCAGAAAAAAAGAAGA